>NW_025755366.1:0-7835 GCF_021184085.1 Oncorhynchus gorbuscha
TCAACTTATAGCAGAGATAACATGTTCAACTTATAGCAGAGATAACATGTTCAACTTATAGCAGAGATAACATGTTCAACTTATAGCAGAGATAACATGTCCAACTTATAGCTGAGATAACATGTTCAACTTATAGCAGAGATAACATGTCCAACTTATAGCTGAGATAACATGTTCAACTTATAGCAGAGATAACATGTTCAACTTATAGCTGAGATAACATGTTCAACTTATAGCTGAGATAACATGTTCAACTTATAGCTGAGACAACATGTTAGTTCAACTTATAGCTGAGACAACATGTTCAACTTATAGCTGAGATAACATGTTCAACTTATAGCTGAGACAACATGTTCAACTTCTACATTTACATTTAAGTCATTTAGCAGACGCTCTTATCCAGAGCGACTTACAAATTGGTGCGTTCACCTTATGACATCCAGTGGAACAGTCACTTTACAATAGTGCATCTTTCTTGTTCTTGGCTAAAAGCTCAGCTGAACCCAACAGATAATTTCTATGTACGGAGGATCACAGCTATAAAGTGTAAACTTATGAGTCTCTTCAGTTTAACATGTTCAACTTATAGCTGAGATAACACATCCAACTTATAGCTGAGATAACATGTTCAACTTATAGCAGAGATAACATGTTCAACTTATAGCTGAGATAACACATCCAACTTATAGCAGAGATAACATGTTCAACTTATAGCAGAGATAACATGTTCAACTTATAGCTGAGATAACATGTTCAACTTATAGCTGAGATAACACATCCAACTTATAGCAGAGATAACATGTTCAACTTATAGCAGAGATAACATGTTCAACTTATAGCAGAGATAACATGTTCAACTTATAGCTGAGATAACACATCCAACTTATAGCAGAGATAACATGTTCAACTTATAGCTGAGATAACATGCCCAACTTATAGCAGAGATAACACATCCAACTTATAGCAGAGATAACATGTTCAACTTATAGCTGAGATAACATGCCCAACTTATAGCAGAGATAACATGTTCAACTTATAGCTGAGATAACATGTTCAACTTATAGCTGAGATAACATGTTCAACTTATAGCTGAGATAACATGTTCAACTTATAGCAGAGATAACATGTTCAACTTATAGCTGAGATAACACATCCAACTTATAGCAGAGATAACATGCCCAACTTATAGCAGAGATAACACATCCAACTTATAGCAGAGATAACATGTTCAACTTATAGCTGAGATAACACATCCAACTTATAGCAGAGATAACATGTTCAACTTATAGCTGAGATAACATGTTCAACTTATAGCTGAGAATAACATGTCCAACTTATAGCTGAGATAACATGCCCAACTTATAGCTGAGATAACATGTCCAACTTATAGCTGAGAGAACATGTCCAACTTATAGCAGAGATAACATGTTCAACTTATAGCTGAGATAACATGTCCAACTTATAGCTGAGATAACATGTCCAACTTATAGCAGAGATAACATGTCCAACTTATAGCTGAGATAACATGTTCAACTTATTGCTGAGATAACATGTCCAACTTATAGCAGAGATAACATGTTCAACTTATAGCAGAGATAACATGTCCAACTTATAGCAGAGATAACAAGCCCAACTTATAGCAGAGATAACATGTTCAACTTATAGCAGAGATAACATGTTCAACTTATAGCCAAGATAACATGTTCAACTTATAGCTGAGACAACATGTTCAACTTATAGCTGAGATAACATGTTCAACTTATAGCTGAGACAACATGTTCAACTTATAGCTGAGATAACACGTCCAACTTCTAGCAGAGATAACATGTTCAACTTATAGCTGAGACAACATGTTCAACTTATAGCCGAGATAACATGTTCAACTTATAGCTGAAACAACATGTTCAACTTATAGCTGAGATAACACATCCAACTTCTAGCAGAGATAACATGTTCAACTTATAGCTGAGATAACACATCCAACTTCTAGCAGAGATAACATGTTCAACTTATAGCTGAGACAACACATCCAACTTCTAGCAGAGATAATACGTCCAACTTATAGCAGAGATAACATGTTCAACTTATAGCAGAGATAACATGTCCAACTTATAGCTGAGATAACATGTTCAACTTATAGCAGAGATAACATGTTCAACTTATAGCAGAGATAATACGTCCAACTTATGGCTGAGATAACATGTTCAACTTATAGCAGAGATAACATGTCCAACTTATAGCTGAGATAACATGTTCAACTTATAGCAGAGATAACATGTTCAACTTATAGCTGAGACAACATGTTCAACTTATAGCTGAGATAACATGTTCAACTTATAGCTGAGACAACATGTTCGTTCAACTTATAGCTGAGACAACATGTTCAACTTATAGCTGAGATAACATGTTCAACTTATAGCTGAGATAACACATCCAACTTATAGCAGAGATAACATGTTCAACTTATAGCAGAGATAACATGTTCAACTTATAGCTGAGATAACACATCCAACTTATAGCAGAGATAACATGTTCAACTTATAGCTGAGATAACATGCCCAACTTATAGCAGAGATAACACATCCAACTTATAGCAGATATAACATGTTCAACTTATAGCTGAGATAACACATCCAACTTATAGCAGAGATAACATGTTCAACTTATAGCTGAGATAACATGTTCAACTTATAGCTGAGATAACATGTTCAACTTATAGCTGAGATAACATGTTCAACTTATAGCAGAGATAACATGTTCAACTTATAGCTGAGATAACACATCCAACTTATAGCAGAGATAACATGCCCAACTTATAGCAGAGATAACACATCCAACTTATAGCAGAGATAACATGTTCAACTTATAGCTGAGATAACACATCCAACTTATAGCAGAGATAACATGTTCAACTTATAGCTGAGATAACATGTCCAACTTATAGCAGAGATAACATGTCCAACTTATAGCTGAGATAACATGCCCAACTTATAGCTGAGATAACATGTCCAACTTATAGCCAAGAGAACATGTCCAACTTATAGCAGAGATAACATGTTCAACTTATAGCTGAGATAACATGTCCAACTTATAGCTGAGATAACATGTCCAACTTATAGCAGAGATAACATGTCCAACTTATAGCTGAGATAACATGTTCAACTTATTGCTGAGATAACATGTCCAACTTATAGCAGAGATAACATGTTCAACTTATAGCAGAGATAACATGTCCAACTTATAGCAGAGATAACAAGCCCAACTTATAGCAGAGATAACATGTTCAACTTATAGCAGAGATAACATGTTCAACTTATAGCCAAGATAACATGTTCAACTTATAGCTGAGACAACATGTTCAACTTATAGCTGAGATAACATGTTCAACTTATAGCTGAGACAACATGTTCAACTTATAGCTGAGATAACACGTCCAACTTCTAGCAGAGATAACATGTTCAACTTATAGCTGAGACAACATGTTCAACTTATAGCTGAGATAACACATCCAACTTCTAGCAGAGATAACATGTTCAACTTATAGCTGAGATAACACATCCAACTTCTAGCAGAGATAACATGTTCAACTTATAGCTGAGACAACACATCCAACTTCTAGCAGAGATAATACGTCCAACTTATAGCAGAGATAACATGTTCAACTTATAGCAGAGATAACATGTCCAACTTATAGCTGAGATAACATGTTCAACTTATAGCAGAGATAACATGTTCAACTTATAGCAGAGATAATACGTCCAACTTATGGCTGAGATAACATGTTCAACTTATAGCAGAGATAACATGTCCAACTTATAGCTGAGATAACATGTTCAACTTATAGCAGAGATAACATGTTCAACTTATAGCTGAGACAACATGTTCAACTTATAGCTGAGATAACATGTTCAACTTATAGCTGAGACAACATGTTCGTTCAACTTATAGCTGAGACAACATGTTCAACTTATAGCTGAGATAACATGTTCAACTTATAGCTGAGACAACATGTTCAACTTCTACATTTACATTTAAGTCATTTAGCAGACGCTCTTATCCAGAGCGACTTACAAATTGGTGCGTTCACCTTATGACATCCAGTGGAACAGTCACTTTACAATAGTGCATCTTTCTTGTTCTTGGCTAAAAGCTCAGCTGAACCCAACAGATAATTTCTATGTACGGAGGATCACAGCTATAAAGTGTAAACTTATGAGTCTCTTCAGTTTAACATGTTCAACTTATAGCTGAGATAACACATCCAACTTATAGCAGAGATAACATGTTCAACTTATAGCAGAGATAACATGTTCAACTTATAGCTGAGATAACACATCCAACTTATAGCAGAGATAACATGTTCAACTTATAGCTGAGATAACATGCCCAACTTATAGCAGAGATAACACATCCAACTTATAGCAGAGATAACATGTTCAACTTATAGCTGAGATAACACATCCAACTTATAGCAGAGATAACATGTTCAACTTATAGCTGAGACAACATGTTCAACTTATAGCTGAGATAACATGTTCAACATAGCAGGATAACATGTTCAACTTGGCAGAATGTATGTTCAACTTATAGCAGAGATAACATGTTCAACTTATAAGCTGAGATAACATCCAAACATAGCGGGGATAGTATGTTCGGCTTATAGCTGGGATAACATGCCCAACTTATGTAGGATAGCACGTCCAGGCTTACTAGCCCAGGATAACGCCATTCAACATAGCTGGGATCTTGTCGGCTTACCTTGGGATCTTATGTTCAGCTTATGGCTGAGGATAACATGTTCAGCTTATAGCTGAGGATAACATGTCCAACATAGCAGGAGATAACATGTTCAACTTATAGCTGAGGATAACATGCCCAACTTATAGCTGAGGATAACATGTCAACTTATAGCCAGAACATGTCAACTTATATAGAATATGTTCAACTTATAGCTGAGATAACATGTCCAACTTATAGCTGAGATATGTGTCAACTTATATGAGATAACATGTCCAACTTATAGCTGAGATAACATGTTCAACTTATTGCTGAGATAACATGTCCAACTTATAGCAGAGATAACATGTTCAACTTATAGCAGAGATAACATGTCCAACTTATAGCAGAGATAACAAGCCCAACTTATAGCAGAGATAACATGTTCAACTTATAGCAGAGATAACATGTTCAACTTATAGCCAAGATAACATGTTCAACTTATAGCTGAGACAACATGTTCAACTTATAGCTGAGATAACATGTTCAACTTATAGCTGAGACAACATGTTCAACTTATAGCTGAGATAACACGTCCAACTTCTAGCAGAGATAACATGTTCAACTTATAGCTGAGACAACATGTTCAACTTATAGCCGAGATAACATGTTCAACTTATAGCTGAAACAACATGTTCAACTTATAGCCGAGATAACATGTCCAACTTATAGCCGAGATAACATTTACAGCATAAAGCTGGTATGTGCGTGACAATATGAATTTGAACCCGGGTCTCTTGCTTGTCAAAACACTGCCCAAAACACTGACTCAGCCAGTCTTCAGACTTAACTGTTGTGATGAACCACCCTTGTTACACTGGAGCACATGGGGCCCTATTCAGACTTGTGATATACAGATTTAACATAGACTTGAGTCAATAAAACAAGGTCAGAACGTGACAACAAGAGAAGGGAATAAACAACAAGAGAAGGGAATAAACAACAAGAGAAGGGAATAAACAATAAGAGAAGGGAATAAACAATATGAGAAGGGAATAAACAACAAGAGAAGGGAATAAACAACAAGAGAAGGGAATAAACAACAAGAGAAGGGAATAAACAACAAGAGAAGGGAATAAACAATAAGAGAAGGGAATAAACAACAAGAGAAGGGAATAAACAACAAGAGAAGGAATAAACAACAAGAGAAGGAATAAACAACAAGAGAAGGGAATAAACAATATGAGAAGGAATAAACAACAAGAGAAGGGAATAAACAACAAGAGAAGGAATAAACAACAAGAGAAGGGAATAAACAACAAGAGAAGGGAATAAACAATAAGAGAAGGAATAAACAACAAGAGAAGGAATAAACAACAAGAGAAGGGAATAAACAACAAGAGAAGGGAATAAACAACAAGAGAAGGGAATAAACAACAGGAGAAAGGAATAAACAACAAGAGAAGGGAATAAACAACAAGAGAAGGGAATAAACAACAGGAGAAGGGAATAAACAATAAGAGAAGGGAATAAACAACAAGAGAAGGGAATAAACAACAAGAGAAGGGAATAAACAACAGGAGAAGGGAATAAACAACAAGAGAAGGGAATAAACAACAGGAGAAGGGAATAAACAACAAGAGAAGGGAATAAACAACAAGAGAAGGGAATAAACAACAGGAGAAGGGAATAAACAATAAGAGAAGGGAATAAACAACAAGGGAAGGGAATAGACAACAGGAGAAGGGAATAAACAATAAGAGAAGGGAATAAACAACAAGGGAAGGGAATAAACAACAAGAGAAGGGAATAAACAACAAGAGAAGGGAATAAACAACAGGAGAAGGGAATAAACAACAAGAGTAGGGAATAAACAACAAGAGAAGGGAATAAACAACAAGAGAAGGGAATAAACAACAGGAGAAGGGAATAAACAACAGGAGAAGGGAATAAACAACAAGAGAAGGGAATAAACAACAAGAGAAGGGAAAAAACAACAAGAGAAGGGAATAAACAACAGGAGAAGGGAATAAACAATGAGAGAAGGGAATAAACAACAAGGGAAGGGAATAGACAACAGGAGAAGGGAATAAACAATAAGAGAAGGGAATAAACAACAAGGGAAGGGAATAAACAACAAGAGAAGGGAATAAACAACAGGAGAAGGGAATAAACAACAAGAGTAGGGAATAAACAACAAGAGAAGGGAATAAACAACAGGAGAAGGGAATAAACAACAGGAGAAGGGAATAAACAACAAGAGAAGGGAATAAACAATAAGAGAAGGGAATAAACAACAAGAGAAGGGAATAAACAACAGGAGAAGGGAATAAACAACAGGAGAAGGGAATAAACAATAAGAGAAGGAATAAACAACAAGAGAAGGGAATAAACAACAGGAGAAGGGAATAAACAACAAGAAGGGAATAAACAACAAGAGAAGGGAATAAACAACAGGAGAAGGGAATAAACAATAGAAGGGAATAAACAACAAGGAAGGAATAAACAACAAGAGAAGGGAATAAAACAGGAAGGGAATAAACAACAAAGAGTAGGGAATAAACAACAATAGAAGGGAATAAACAACAAGAGGAATAAACAACAATAGAAGTGAATAAACAACAAGGAAGGGAATAAACAACAAGGGAATAAACAACAAGAGAAGTAGAATAAACAATACGAGGAAAGGGAATAAACAACAAGAAGGGAATAAACAATATGAAGGGAATGAATAAACAACAAGAAGTGAATAAACAACAAGAGAATGGAATAAACAACAATAGAAGTGAATAAACAACAAGAGGGAATAAACAACAAGGGAATAAACAACAAGAGAAGTGAATAAACAATGATGAGAAGGGAATAAACAACAAGAGAAGGGAATAAACAATATGAGAAGGGAATAAACAACAAGAGAAGGGAATAAACAACAAGAGAAGTGAATAAACAACAAGAGAAGGGAATAAACAACAAGAGAAGGAATAAACAACAAGAGAAGGGAATAAACAATGAGAGAAGGAATAAACAATAAGAGAAGGAATAAACAATAAGAGAAGGGAATAAACAACAAGAGAAGGGAATAAACAACAAGAGAAGGGAATAAACAACAAGAGAAGGGA
>NW_025755367.1:0-7835 GCF_021184085.1 Oncorhynchus gorbuscha
GACTGAGATGGCCGCCTTCGGCCGCGTTCCTAGGAAACTATGCAGTTTTTTGTTTTTTTACGTGTTATTTCTTACATTAGTACCCCAGGTCATCTTAGGTTTCATTACATACAGTCGAGAAGAACTACTGAATATAAGATCAGCGTCAACTCACCATCAGTACGACCAAGAATATGTTTTCTCGCGACGCGGATCCTGTGTTCTGCCTTACAAACAGGATAACGGAATGGATCGCATGCAGCGACCCAAGGAAACGACTCCAAAAAGAGGGAAACGCGGCGGTGTTCTGGTCAGACTCTAAAAAGGGCACATCGCGCACCACTTCCCCAGTATTCTTCTTGCCAATGTCCAGTCTCTCGACAACAAGGTTGATGAAACCGAGCAAGGGTGGCATTCCAGAGGGATATCAGAGACTGCAACGTTTCTGCTTTACTTGAGACATGGCTTACTGGGAAAACGCTATCCAGGGCGGTACAGCCAACGGGTTTCTCCACGCATCGCGCCGACAGAAACAAACATCTCTCTGGTAAGAAGAGTGGAGGGGCGTATGCCTCATGACTAACGGGACATGGTGTGATGAAGGAAACATACAGGAACTCAAATCCTTCTGTTCACCTGATTTAGAATTCCTCACAATCAAATGTAGACCGCATTATCTTCCAAGAGAATTCTCTTCGATTATAATCACAGCCGTATATATCCCCCAAGCAGACACATCGATGGCTCTGAACGAACTTTATTTAACTCTTTGCAAACTGGAAAACATTTATCCGGAGGCTGCATTCATTGTAGCTGGGGATTTTAACAAAGCCAATCTGAAAACAAGACTCCCTAAATTTTATCAGCATATCGATTGCGCAACCAGGGGTGGTAAAACCTTGGATCACTGTTACTCTAACTTCCGCGACGCATATAAGGCCCTGCCCCGCCCCTTTCGGAAAAGCTGACCACGACTCCATTTTGCTGATCCCTGCCTACAGACAGAAATTAAACAAGAGGCTCCCACGCTGAGGTCTGTCCAACGCTGGTCAGACCAAGCTGACTCTACACTCCAAGACTGCTTCCATCACGTGACTGGGACATGTTTCGCATTGGCCAGATGGGAATATTGACGAATACGCTGATTCGGTGTGCGAGTTCATTAGAACAAAAGGCGAAGATGTCGTTCCCATAGCAACGATAAAAACATTCCCTAACCAGAAACCGTGGATTGATGGCAGCATTCGCGTGAAACTGAAAGCGAACCACTGCTTTTAATCAGGCAAGGTGTCTGGCAACATGACTGAATACAAACAGTGCAGCTATTCCTCCGTAAGGCTATCAAACAAGCTAAGCGTCAGTACAGAGACAAAGTGGAATCTCAATTCAATGGCTCAGACACAAGAGGCATGTGGCAGGGTCTACAGTCAATCACGGACTACAAGATGAAATCCAGCCCAGTCACGGACCAGGATGTCTTGCTCCCAGGCAGACTAAATAACTTTTTGCCCGCTTTGAGGACAATACAGTGCCACTGACACGGCCTGCAACGGAAACATGCAGTCTCTCCTTCACTGCAGCCGAGGTGATTAAGACATTTAAACGTGTTAACCCTCGCACGCAAGGCTGCAGGCCCAGACGGCATCCCCAGCCGCGCCCTCCGAGCATGCGCAGACCAGCTGGCCGGTGTGTTTACGGACATATTCAATCAATCCCTATACCAGTCTGCTGTTCCCACATGCTTCAAGAGGGCCACCATTGTTCCTGTTCCCAAGAAAGCTAAGGTAACTGAGCTAAACGACTACCGCCCGTAGCACTCACTTCCGTCATCATGAAGTGCTTTGAGAGACTAGTCAAGGACCATATCACCTCCACCCTACCTGACACCCTAGACCCACTCCAATTTGCTTACCGCCCAAATAGGTCCACAGACGATGCAATCTCAACCACACTGCACACTGCCCTAACCCACCTGGACAAGAGGAATACCTATGTGAGAATGCTGTTCATCGACTACAGCTCGGCATTCAACACCATAGTACCCTCCAAGCTCGTCATCAAGCTCGAGACCCTGGGTCTCGACCCCGCCCTGTGCAACTGGGTACTGACTTCCTGACGGGCCGCCCCCAGGTGGTGAGGGTAGGCAACAACATCTCCTCCCCGCTGATCCTCAACACGGGGGCCCCACAAGGGTGCGTTCTGAGCCCTCTCCTGTACTCCCTGTTCACCCACGACTGCGTGGCCACGCACGCTCCAACTCAATCATCAAGTTTGCGGACGACACAACAGTGGTAGGCTTGATTACCAACAACGACGAGACGGCCTACAGGGAGGAGGTGAGGGCCCTGGAGTGTGGTGTCAGGAAAATAACCTCACACTCAACGTCAACAAAACTAAGGAGATGATTGTGGACTTCAGGAAACAGCAGAGGGAACACCCCCTATCCACATCGATGGAACAGTAGTGGAGAGGGTAGCTAGTTTTAAGTTCCTCGGCATACACATCACAGACAAACTGAATTGGTCCACTCACACTGACAGCGTGAAGAAGGCGCAGCAGCGCCTATTCAACCTCAGGAGGCTGAAGAAATTCGGCTTGTCACCAAAAGCACTCACAAACTTCTACAGATGCACAATCGAGAGCATCCTGGCGGGCTGTATCACCGCCTGGTACGGCAACTGCTCCGCCCTCAACCGTAAGGCTCTCCAGAGGGTAGTGAGGACTGCACAACGCATCACCGGGCAAACTACCTGCCCCTCCAGGACACCTACACCACCCGTTGTTACAGGAAGGCCATAAAGATCATCAAGGACATCAACCACCCGAACCACTGCCTGTTCACCCCGCTATCATCCAGAAGGCGAGGTCAGTACAGGTGCATCAAAGCTGGGACCGAGAGACTGAAAACAGCTTCTATCTCAAGGCCATCAGACTGTTAAATAGCCACCACTAACATTGAGTGGCTGCTGCCAACACACTGTCATTGACACTGACCCAACTCCAGCCATTTTAATAATGGGAATTGATGGGAAATGATGTAAATATATCACTAGCCACTTTAAACAATGCTACCTTATATAATGTTACTTACCCTACATTATTCATCTCATATACATATGTATATACTGTACTCTACAACATCGACTGTATCCTTATGTAACACATGTATCACTAGCCACTTTAACTATGCCACTTTGTTTACTTTGTCTACATACTCATCTCATATGTATATACTGTACTCGATACCATCTACTGTATGCTGCTCTGTACCATCACTCATTCATATATCCTTATGTACATGTTCCTTATCCCCTTACACTGTGTATAAGACAGTAGTTTTGGAATTGTTAGATTACTTGTTGGTTATCACTGCATTGTCGGAACTAGAAGCACAAGCATTTCGCTACACTCGCATTAACATCTGCTAACCATGTGTATGTGACAAATAAAATTTGATTTGATTTGATTTGACTCCAGTACCCCTGCACATTGAATAAGGTACTGAACTGTATATACAACCACTCCAGTATCCCTGCACATTGAATAAGGTACTGACACTGTATATAAACAACCACCCAGTATCCCTGCACATTGAATAAGACCTGTATACTGACACTAACCTGTATAAACAACCACGCCAGTATCCCTGCACATTGAATAAGGTGACTGTATATACAACACTGACCATTGAATAAGGTATAAACAACCACCAAATCCACCCAGTATCCCCGCACATTGAGTAAGGTACTGACACTGACCTGTATAAACCACCACTCCAGTATCCCTGCACATTGAATAAGGTACTGAACTGTATAAACAACCACGCCAGTATCCCTGCACACTGAATAAGGTACTGACCTGTATATACAACCACTCCATTGAAGTGCCCCTGTATCCTCAAAACATTGAATAAGGTGACCTGTATAAACAACCACTGACTGATATTGAATAATGTACATACAACCACTCCAGTATCCCTGCACATTGAATATGCACTTTCTGACACTGACCTGTATAAACAACCACTCCAGTATCCCTGCACATTGAATAAGGTACTGACCTGTACATACAACAACCTCCAGTATCCCTGCACATTGAATAATGTACTGACCTGTACATACAACCACTCCAGTACCCCTGCACATTGAATAAGGTATGGACACTGACCTGTATAAACAACCACTCCAGTATCCCTGCACATTGAATAAGGTACTGACCTGTACATACAACCACTCCAGTATCCCTGCACATTGAATAATGTACTGACCTGTACATACAACCACTCCAGTATCCCTGCACATTGAATAAGGTACTGACACTGACCTGTATAAACAACCACTCCAGTATCCCCGCACATTGAATAATGTACTGACCTGTACATACAACCACTCCAGTATCCCTGCACATTGAATAAGGTACTGACACTGACCTGTATAAACAACCACACCCAGTATCCTGCACATTGAATAAGGTACTGACACTGACCTGTATAAACAACCACTCCAGTATCCCTGCACATTGAATAATGTACTGACCTGTACATACAACCACTCCAGTATCCCTGCACATTGAATAAGGTACTGACACTGACCTGTATAAACAACCACTCCAGTATCCCTGCACATTGAATAAGGTACTGACACTGACCTGTATAAACAACCACTCCAGTATCCCTGCACATTGAATAATGTACTGACCTGTACATACAACCACTCCAGTATCCCTGCACATTGAATAAGGTACTGACACTGACCTGTATAAACAACCACTCCAGTATCCCTGCACATTGAATAATGTACTGACCTGTACATACAACCACTCCAGTATCCCTGCACATTGAATAAGGTACTGACACTGACCTGTATAAACAACCACTCCAGTATCCCTGCACATTGAATAAGGTACTGACACTGTACAACAACCACTCCAGTATCCCTGCACATTGAATAAGGTACTGACACTGACCTGTATATACAACCACTCCAGTACCCCTGCACATTGAATAAGGTACTGAACTGTATATACAACCACTCCAGTATCCCTGCACATTGAATAATGTACTGACCTGTATAAACAACCACTCCAGTATCCCTGCACATTGAATAAGGTATGGACACTGACCTGTATAAACAACCACTCCAGTATCCCTGCACATTGAATAATGTATGGACACTGACCTGTATAAACAACCACTCCAGTATCCCTGCACATTGAATAATGTATGGACACTGACCTGTATAAACAACCACTCCAGTATCCCTGCACATTGAATAATGTACTGACCTGTATAAACAACCACTCCAGTATCCCTGCACATTGAATAAGGTATGGACACTGACCTGTATAAACAACCACTCCAGTATCCCTGCACATTGAATAAGGTATGGACACTGACCTGTATATACAACCACTCCAGTACCCCTGCACATTGAATAAGGTATGGACACTGACCTGTATAAACAACCACTCCAGTATCCCTGCACATTGAATAATGTACTGACCTGTATAAACAACCACTCCAGTATCCCTGCACATTGAATAAGGTACTGGCACTAACCTGTATAAATAACCACTCCAGTATCCCTGCACATTGAATAAGGTACTGGCACTAACCTGTATAAACAACCACTCCAGTATCCCTGCACATTGAATAAGGTACTGACACTGACCTGTTCATACAACCACTCCAGTATCCCTGCACATTGAATAAGGTACTGACATTGACCTGTATAAACCACCACTCCAGTATCCCTGCACATTGAATAATGTACTGACCTGTATAAACAACCACTCCAGTATCCCTGCACATTGAATAAGGTATGGACACTGACCTGTATAAACAACCACTCCAGTATCCCTGCACATTGAATAATGTACTGACCTGTATAAACAACCACTCCAGTATCCCTGCACATTGAATAATGTATGGACACTGACCTGTATATACAACCACTCCAGTATCCCTGCACATTGAATTGACCTGTATACAACTCCTGCACCTGAGTATAAACAACCACTCCAGTATCCCTGCACATTGAATAAGGTACTGGACACTGACCTGTATAAACAACCACTCCAGTATCCCTGCACATTGAATAAGGTATGGACACTGACCTGTATATACAACCACTCCAGTACCCCTGCACATTGAATAAGGTATGGACACTGACCTGTATAAACAACCACTCCAGTATCCCTGCACATTGAATAATGTACTGACCTGTATAAACAACCACTCCAGTATCCCTGCACATTGAATAAGGTACTGGCACTAACCTGTATAAATAACCACTCCAGTATCCCTGCACATTGAATAAGGTACTGGCACTAACCTGTATAAACAACCACTCCAGTATCCCTGCACATTGAATAAGGTACTGACACTGACCTGTTCATACAACCACTCCAGTATCCCTGCACATTGAATAAGGTACTGACATTGACCTGTATAAACCACCACTCCAGTATCCCTGCACATTGAATAATGTACTGACCTGTATAAACAACCACTCCAGTATCCCTGCACATTGAATAAGGTATGGACACTGACCTGTATAAACAACCACTCCAGTATCCCTGCACATTGAATAATGTACTGACCTGTATAAACAACCACTCCAGTATCCCTGCACATTGAATAAGGTATGGACACTGACCTGTATATACAACCACTCCAGTACCCCTGCACATTGAATAAGGTATGGACACTGACCTGTATAAACAACCACTCCAGTATCCCTGCACATTGAATAAGGTACTGGCACTAACCTATATAAACAACCACTCCAGTATCCCTGCACATTGAATAAGGTACTGACACTGACCTGTTCATACAACCACTCCAGTATCCCTGCACAATGAATAAAGTACTGACACTGACCTGTATAAACAACCACTCCAGTATCCCCGCACATTGAATAAGGTACTGACACTGACCTGTATATACAACCACTCCAGTACCCCTGCACATTGAATAAGGTACTGAACTGTATAAACAACCACTCCAGTATCCCTGCACATTGAATAATGTACTGACACTGACCTGTATAAACAACCACTCCAGTAGCCCTGCACATTGAATAATGTACTGACACTGACCTGTATATACAACCACTCCAGTACCCCTGCACATTGAATAATGTACTGACACTGACCTGTATATACAACCACTCCAGTATCCCTGCACATTGAATAAGGTACTGACCTGTATATACAACCACTCCAGTATCCCTGCTCATTGAATAAGGTACTGACACTGACCTGTATAAACAACCACTCCAGTATCCCTGCACATTGAATAATGTACTGACCTGTACATACAACCACTCCAGTATCCCTGCACATTGAATATACGACACTGACCTGTATAAACAACCACTCCAGTATCCCTGCACATTGAATAAGGTACTGACACTGACCTGTATAAACAACCACCCAGTATCCCTGCACATTGAATAATGTACCTCACCTGTACATACAACCACTCCAGTATCCTGCATTATCTTGAATAAAGGTAATGATACCTGACCTGTACATACAACCACTCCAGTATCCCTGCACATTGAATAAGGTACTGACACTGACCTGTATAAACAACCACTCCAGTATCCCTGCACATTGAATAATGTACTGACTTGTACATACAACCACTCCAGTATCCCTGCACATTGAATAAGGTACTGACACTGACCTGTATATACAACCACTCCAGTACCCCTGCACATTGAATAAGGTACTGAACTGTATATACAACCACTCCAGTATCCCTGCACATTGAATAATGTACTGACCTGTATAAACAACCACTCCAGTATCCCTGCACATTGAATAAGGTATGGACACTGACCTGTATAAAC
>NW_025755368.1:0-7833 GCF_021184085.1 Oncorhynchus gorbuscha
AATTTGCTTACCGCCCAAATAGGTCCACAGACAGATGCAATCTCAACCACACTGCACACTGCCCTAACCCACCTGGACAAGAGGAATACCTATGTGAGAATGCTGTTCATCGACTACAGCTCAGCATTCAACACTCATAGTACCCTCCAAGCTCGTCATCAAGCTCGAGACCCTGGGTCTCGGCCCACGCCCTGTGCAGCTGGGTGCTGGACTTCCTGACGGGCCGCCCCCGGGTGGTGAGGGGTAGGCAACAACTCTCCCCGCTGATCCTGTGCGGGGCCCCACAAGGAATTGCGTTCTGAGCCCCCTCTCTGCTGCTCCTGTTCACCCACGACTGCGTGGCCACGCTTGCACCAACTCAATCATCAAGTTTACTTGGACGACACAACAGTGGTAGGCTTGATTACCAACAACGACAGACGGCCACAGGGAGGGAGGTGAGGGGCCTCTTGGAGTGTGGTGTCAGAAAATAACTCACACTCAACGTCAACAAAACTAAGGAGATGATTAGACTCTCAGAAACAGTAGAGGGAACACCCCCTAACCACATCGATGGAACAGTAGTGGAGAGGGTAGCTAGTTTTGGGGTTCCCCGGCATACACATCACAGACAAACTGAATTGTTCACCACACTGACAGCGTCGTGGAAGAAGGCGCATAGCCGCCTATTCAACCTCAGGAGGCTGAAGAAATCGGCTTGTCACCAAAGCACTCACAAACTTCTACAGATGCACAATCGAGCATCCTGGCGGGCTGTATCACCGCCTGGTACGGCAACACTCCGCCCTCAACCGTGGGCTCTCCAGAGGGTAGTGAGGACTGCACTGGCATCACCGGGGCAAACTACCTGCCCTCCAGGACACCTACACCACCCGTTGTTACAGGAAGGCCATAAAGATCATCAAGGACATCAACCACCGAACCACTGCCTGTTCACCCCGCTATCATCCAGAAGGCGAGTCCATTTGGACAGGTGCATCAAAGCTGGGACCGAGAGACTGAAAAACAGCTTCTATCTCAAGGCCATCAGACTGCATAAACAGCCACCACTAACACTGAGTGGCTGCCAAACACTGTCATTGACACTGACCCAACTCCAGCCATTTTAATAATGGGAATTGATGGGAAATTATGTAAATATATCACTAGCCACTTTAAACAATGCTACCTTATAATGTTACTTACCCTACATTATTCATCTCATATGCATATGTATATACTGTACTCTATCACTCATCGACTGCATCCATATGTAACACATGTATCACTAGCCACTTTAACTATGCCACTTTGTTTACTTTGTCTACACACTCATCTCATATGTATATACTGTACTCGATACCATCTACTGTATGCTGCTCTGTACCATCACTCATTCATATATCCTTATGTACATGTTCCTTATCCTTACACTGTGTATAAGACAGTAGTTTTGGAATTGTTAGTTAGATTACTTGTTGGTTATCACTGCATTGAAATGAACTAGAAGCACAAGCATTTCGCTACACTCGCATTAACATCTGCTAACCATGTGTATGTGACAAATACAATTTGATTTGATTTGATTTGATTTGGACTGAGGACAGCAAGGAGCCATCATGTCAGGTAGTCTGGGGCACGGTCCTAGGGCTCAGGTCCTCCCGAGAGAGAAAGAAAGAGAGAATTAGAGAGAGCATATGTGGGGTGGATCCTCTTCTGGCTGTGCCGGTGGAGATTATAACAGAACGTGGCCAAGATGTTCAAATGTTCATAAATGACCAGCATGGTTGAATAATAGTAAGGCAGAACAGTTGAAACTGGAGCAGGAGCATGGCCAGGTGGACTGGGGACAGCAAGGAGTCCTCATGTCAGGTAGTCCTGGGACATGGTCCTAGGGCCCAAACAGTTGAAACTGGAGCAGCAGCATGGCCAGGTGGACTGGGGACAGCAAGGAGTCATCATGTCAGGTAGTCCTGGGGCATGGTCCTAGGGCTCAGGTCCTCCAGAGAGAGAGAAAAGAAAGAGAAGGAGAGGGTGAGAACGCACACTTAGATTTACACAGGACACCGAATAGGACAGGAGAAGTACTCCAGATAAACAAACTGACCCTAGCCCCCGACACATAAACTACTGCAGCATAAATACTGGAGGCTGAGACAGGAGGGGTCAGGAGACACTGTGGCCCCATCCGAGGACACCCCGGGACAGGGCCAAACAGGAAGGATATAACCCACCCACTTTGCCAAAGCACAGCCCCCACACCACTAGAGGGAAATCTTCAACCACCAACTTACCATCCTGAGACAAGGCCGAGTATAGCCCCACAAAGATCTCCGACACGGTACAACCCAGGGGGGAGGAACCCAGACAGGCCGACCACAACAGTGAATCAACCCACCCAGGTGACGCACCCCCATTGACTGACCTTTATTTCTTAAAATAATGATGGACTGTCATTTCTCTTGCTTATTTGACATGTTCTTATTATAATATGGACTTGGTCTTTACCATATAGGACTATCTTCTGTATACCATCCCTACCTCACAACTGATTGGCTCAAACGCATTAAGAAGGAAATAAATTCCACAAATTAACTTTTAACAAGGCACACCTGTTAATTGAAATGCATTCAGGTGACTACCTCATAAAGCTGGTTGAGAGAATGCCAACAGTGTGCAAGCTGTCAAGGCAAAGTTGTCTACTTTGAAGAATATAAAATAGATTTATTTAGATTTGTTTAACACTTTTTGGTTACTACATGATTCCATGTGTTATTTAATAGTTTTAATGTCTTCACTATTATTCTACAATATAGAAAATGGTCAGGAGGTCACCAAGAACCCGATGGTCACTCTGATAGAGCTCCAGAGTTCCTCTGTGGAGATGGGAGAACCTACCAAAAGGACCACCATCTCTGCAGCACTCCACCAATCAGGCCTTTATGGTAGAGTGGCAAGACGGAAGCCCTCCTCAGTAAAATGCACATGACAGCCCACTTGAGTTGTCCAAAAAGCACCTAAACTGCTCTGACCATGAGAAACAAGATTCTCTGCTCTGATGAAACCAAGATTGAACTCTTTGGCCTGAATGCTAAGTGTCACGTCTGGAGGAAACCTGGCACCATCCTACGTGTGAAGCATGGTGGTAGCAGCATCATGTTGTGGGTATGTTTTTAAGTGGCGGTGATGGGAGACTAGTCAGGATCGAGGAAAGATTAACGGAGTAAGATACAGAGAAATATTTGATGAAAACCTGCTCCAGAGCGCTCTGGACTTCAGACTGGGCGACGGTTCACCTTCCAACAGGACAACGACCCTAAGAACACAGCCAAGTCGAGCGGAGGAAGTCTCTGAATGTCCTTGGTGGCCCAGCCAGAGCCCGGACTTGAACCCAATCAAACATCTCTGGAGAGACCTGAAAATCAAATCAAATTGTATTTGTCACATACACATGGTTAGCAGATGTTAATGCGAGTGTAGCGAAATGCTTGTGCTTCTAGTTCCGACAATGCAGTAATAACCAACAAGTAATCTAACTAACAATTCTAAAACTACTGTCTTATAAACAGTGTTAGGGGATAAAGATACAGTAGATGGTATCGAGTACAGTATATACATATGAGATGGAGTATGTAAACAAAGTGGCATAGTTAAAGTGGCTAGTGATACATGTATTACATGAGGATGCAGTCGATGATATAGAGTACAGTATATACGTATGCATATGAGATGAATAATGTAGGGTAAGTAACATTATATAAGGTAGCATTGTTTAAAGTGGCTAGAGTTGCTATCAATTCCCATTATTAAAGTGGCTGGAGTTGAGTCAGTGTCAGTGTGTTGGCAGCAGCCACTCAATGTTAGTGGTGGCTGTTTAACAGTCCTGATGGCCTTGAGATAGAAGCTGTTTTCAGTCTCTGTCCCAGCTTTGATGCACCTGTACTGACCTCGCCTTCTGGATGATAGCGGGGTGAACAGGCAGTGGTCGGGTGGTTGTTGTCCTTGATGATCTACAAAATACTTGTACAGCGCGCTCCCCATCAACCTGACAGAGCTTGAGACAATCTGCAGAGAAAGAATGGGAGAAACTCTCCAATGACAGGTGTGCAGCCTTTGCGTCATCACGGCGGCAGGGTAGCCTAGTGGTTAGAGTGTTGGACTAGTAACCGTAAGGTTGCAAGTTCAAAACATTACATTACATTACATTTAAGTCATTTAGCAGACGCTCTTATCCAGAGCGACTTACAAATTGGTGCATTCACAAAACCGAGCTGACAAGGTACAAATCTGTCCTTCTGCCCTGAAACAGGCAGTTAACCCACTGTTCCTAGGCCATCATTGAAAATAAGAATTTGTTCTTAATTAACTCACTTGCCTGGTTAAATAAAGGTTAAAAAAATAATACCCAAGAAGACTTGGGGCTGCAATTGCTGCCAAAGGTGCTTTAACAAAGTACTGTGTAAAGGGTCTGAATACTTATTTGTAAAAGTGATATTTCAAACTGTTTTTGTTTTTTCATTATGGGGTGTCATGTGCAGGTTGAGGAAATGCACAGTATATTACACAATATAGTGCTTTAAATATGTTAATGTTATAATAATGTTATGATATGTTGCCAACCTTGTAGGTTTTGCGAGATGTAGCTTAGGGGATGAAGCTTAGAGGATCCCTTCTCCTGTTATTTAAATACTCATCATCATTCATTGCATAACAACATGCAAGAGAGTAGCCTTTATTGTAAAAAGCCCCTGGCTGGCTGAATTTACATTTAGCAGGTTATGCGCTTTCACACAAATAGTGTGATTTGAGCCCGTGTCTAAAAATGATGGTCAAGAAATAGTTTTCTGACTTCCCCATGACCATTAACCATGCTACAGTAGGAGTTCTAACATATCTGCAATTGTATGGTCTTTTTCTGACATTTCCTGGATCAGGTTTTTGACCATAGAATAGAGATTAGTCAAGTTTTAATCTTGCTTATCCCTGAAAACAAATATTGAGACATTTGGTCAGATGCTCGTAGTGTATCCACGAGAGATTGGTAAAGTATAGGCCCTCTCCTATTCTCGCTATACACCAAGTCACTTGGCTCTGTCATAACCTCACATGGTCTCTCCTATCATTGCTATGCAGACGACACACAATTAATCTTCTCCTTTCCCCCTTCTGATGACCAGGTGGCGAATCGCATCTCTGCATGTCTGGCAGACATATCAGTGTGGATGACGGATCACCATCTCAAGCTGAACTTCGGCAAGACGGAGCTGCTCTTCCTCCCGGGAAGGACTTGCCCGTTCCATGATCTCGCCATCACGGTTGACAACTCCATTTGTGTCCTCCTCCCAGAGCGCTAAAGAACCTTGGCGTGATCCTGGACAACACCCTGTCGTTCTCAACTAACATCAAGGCGGTGGCCCGTTCCTGTAGGTTCATGCTCTACAACATCCGCAGAGTACGACCCTGCCTCACAGAGAGCGGCGCAGGTCCTAATCCAGGCACTTGTCATCTCCCGTCTGGATTACTGCAACTGCGCTGTTGGCTGGGCTCCCCTGCCTGCCATTAAACCCTTCCAACTCATCCAGAACGCCGCAGGCCGTCTAGTGTTCGGCCCTTCCCAAGTTCTCTCACGTCACCCCGCTCCTCCGCTCTCTCCACTGGCTTCCAGTTGAAGCTCGCATCCGCTACAAGACCATGGTGCTTGCCTACGGAGCTGTGGGGGAACGGCACCTCAGTACCTCAGGCTCTGATCAGGCCCTACACCCAAATAAGGGCACTGGTTCATCCACCTCTGGCCTGCTCGCCTCCCTACCACTGAGGAAGTACAGTTCCCGCTCAGCCCAGTCAAAACTGTTCGCTGCTCTGGCTCCCAATGGTGGAACAAACTCCCTCACGCCAGGACAGCGGAGTCAATCACCACCTTCCGGAGACACCTGAAACCCCACCTCTTTAAGGAATACCTAGGATAGGATAAAGTAATCCTTCTCACCCCCCCCCCTTAAAATATGTAGATGCACTATTGTAAAGTGGCTGTTCCACTGGATGTCATAAGGTGAATGCACCAATTTGTAAGTCGCTCTGGATAAGAGCGTATGCTAAATGACTTAAATGTTAAATGTAAGTATTATATTCTAGTGGATTCTATTATTTTATTCTATATAAGCACATACAAAACAGCACATAGTACTAGTGTAGGTCTACATCATAGCCCTATACTGTAGGTAGCCAACTGAATTGTATATGTGCCATGTGAAAAGATCCCTCTAACAAAATGATTTAAAAAACCCCATCTAGTGTACAAACTGAAGTATGCAAATAGGCCTTTGTGCTTTGGGATTGTGTTCTATGAAAGACCGTGTACCTTACTTTCAATGATTGCCATACATATTTCAAATGTATAAATTCATAAGGTAGACCGGAGTTGTTCTTGCGTGGCCTGTACATAGGCTACTCTGGGTCACCTTAAACCTTTACTCCTCCCTCATTTCTTTATCAACAATGTGGGACTACTGTATAGTACTTTCACCCACATCAGAGACGGAAGGAAGCAAAACATCCCACTCCCTCATTTTTCTTTTACAAACGAGGTCAATTAACTAAGTAGACCAGACCCAGCTGCTATTGCATTGGTGCCTATGGGAGAGCCACCCCCTTAAGCAGACAGGAACTTGACTTTATCCGCAATCTTTGACCACATATTATAGAGCCTATGAGTTATGCTGCATTCATAACCAATTGGGAAGTGAGAATGTACCACCTTAGAGTTAGATAGAGGGGACTATATAGATTAAACATGTTTTCACTTGGACATTGCCATTGAGGGCTTAAATCATTGTAAATTAGTCAACTGGGTGGGACTTCCTATATTTGAAGGAATAATCCCATTATAATCCCATTATTATTAAAAATCCATTTTTATGGCCCTCTAACTGGAAATTGCTAGTGGGAAATGGTGGAAGCCCTCAATGACAAGCAGGTTTTATCATCTAGAGTTCTCTATCTAACTCTATAATGGTAACTTTCCACTTGGTTACGAACGCAGCATTAGACAAAAAAACAGACGTACAGTAGACGACAAAAACAAAGTACGTACAGTAGTTAGTCACAAAGCCTAGATGTCAATCTAGATCAGACCATATAGTTTATAGTTTACAGGCTGCATTGATTATGCAGAGGACTGGAGGCTCATATAGTAAATAGATTAGTAAACGTCTCAGGATGAGGGAAGAGGACTGGTGACCGTGACTCCAAGAAGCAGAAGACTGCCGGAGATGAAGATGGGTGTCATCGAGTGCGCAACCGAGGTAAAATTGCGTAAAATTATGCTCTCTAGACTATAGTATAGTAAATAAACACGCCTGTTAGGAGCACGCCGTTTGTAGTCCTAAAAACACCTCCGGGTTCGTTCAGCCATTCCTATGTGGGAAACAATGAGGTTTTTGAATATATTCCGAATGAAAATAAGGTCCGAGAAGTGGCGATTTTATAATGTACTTCTTGGTGGAGCAAAACTCACAATTTTTTTGTTGATGCCATGACAGCAAAGCCACTACATTATACAACACAACACTAAACAATACATTAATTGAACTATAACCGTGACAAACGGTGCCTCAAACTGTTAGGGCTTACGCAAAGCTTTGTCCCAACAGAGCCCAAACACTGCTACACTGGCAGCGAAACAATCATTCAGCCTCACTTACTGCCTTAAAAACATTGCTGATATGACTGACTTGCTTAAACAAATGTTGTTTCTACTGACAATTGAGATGTATAAACTATGGCATAAGGGGACGACATGCGTAATTTAGATGAAGACATTAATGAGCGAGTTAGGATGGACAGTCAAAATAGCTA
>NW_025755369.1:0-7833 GCF_021184085.1 Oncorhynchus gorbuscha
GATATAGAATCCACCATCCTGACCCTACTAGAGAGGATATAGAATCCACCATCCTGACCCTACTAGAGAGGGATATAGAATCCACCATCCTGACCCTACTAGAGAGGGATATAGAATCCACCATCCTGACCCTACTAGAGAGGGATATAGAATCCACCATCCTGACCCTACTAGGAGAGGGATATAGAATCCACCATCCTGACCCTACTAGGAGAGGGATATAGAATCCACCATCCTGACCCTACTAGAGAGGGATATAGAATCCACCATCCTGACCCTACAGAGAGGGATATAGAATCCACCATCCTGACCCTACTCAGAGAGGGATATAGAATCCACCATCCTGACCCCTACTAGGGAGAGGGATATAGAATCCACCATCCTGACCCTACTAGAGAGGGATATAGAATCCACCATCCTGACCCTACTAGAGAGGGATATAGAATCCACCATCCTGACCCTACTAGGAGAGGGATATAGAATCCACCATCCTGACCCTACTAGGAGAGGGATATAGAATCCACCATCCTGACCCTACTAAGGTATCAGGTTTGAAGTTAAGACCCAGGTGCAGACGAAATATTATTAATTCGAACACAGGATGTCAAAGGTACAGGACGGCAGGGTCAGTCTCCAAACCCCCTCTCTACTGAGCCTGCTTTCTCCAAACCCCCTCTCTTCCTCTCTACTGAGCCTGCTTTCTCCAAACCCCCTCTCTTCCTCTCTACTGAGCCTGCTGTCTCCAAACCCCCTCTCTTCCTCTCTACTGAGCCTGCTGTCTCCAACCCTCCTCTCTCTACTGAGCCTGCTGTCTCCAACCCCCCTCTCTCTCTCTCTCTACTAAGCCTGCTGTCTCCAACCCCTCTCTTTCTCTCTACTGAGCCTGCTGTCTCCAACCACCCCCTCTCTCTCTCTACTGAGCCTGCTGTCTCTAACCCCTCTCTTTCTCTCTCTACTGAGCCTGCTGTCTCCAACCCTCCTCTCTCTCTCGCTACTGAGCCTGCTGTCTCCAACCAACCCCACAGGGGAGAGGGGAGGGCTGTACAGACACACAGGTCCTTTACATACACACACAACCAAAACTCCTGTTTAACGGAGAAGACACCCCTGCGGCCTCCTCCCTCCCCCTGCGGCCTCCTCCCTCCCCTGCTGCCTCCTCCCTCCCGCTGCGGCCTCCTCCCTTCCGCTGCGGCCTCCTCCCTCCCGCTGCGGCCTCCTCCCTCCCCCTTCGGCCTCCTCCCTCCCCCTGCGGCCTCCTCCCTCCCCCTGTGGCCTCCTGTATGTCTGTGTGTGTTGTCCCTTCCTGCTGTCGTCTATCAGTCCTACCACTACTTCCTACCAAGACAAACGCCTGGGGGTTTTAACCTTTAAACCCCTGTCTGTCTGTCTGTTTCCAGGTACGCAGTCAGGTGCAGACACCCTCCTCCCCACTTCTCTATCCCAAGGAGACAGGCCGTCTGTGGGCGAGACAGACAGATCACAGGCCTGGTCTCTTCACCAGCTGGTACCGTACCAGGGAGCGCCATGGGAGCATCCCCTGCATACTCAGACAGTTGAAGAGGTCATCCATCTCCGTTTCTCTCTCTCTCTCCCCTATCTCTCTGCATGCTCCCTCTTTTTCTCCCCACCCCCTCTCCCCCTCTCCGTTTCTCTCTCTCTCTCTGCCTTCTCTCCCCTATCTCTCTGCATGCTCCTCTTTTTCTCCCCACCCCCTCTCCCCTCTCCGTTTCTTCTCTCTCTCTCTGCCTTCTCTCTCCCTATCTCTCTGCATGCTCCCTCTTTTTCTCCCCACCCCCTCTCCCCCTCTCCTTTCTCTCTCTCTCTCTGCCTTCTCTCCCTATCTCTCTGCATGCTCCCTCTTTTTCTCACCACCCCTCTCCCCCTCTCTCTCTTTCTCCCTCCTCCATCTGTCCCTCCCCCATCTCTCTCTTTATCCTCTCCCCATCTCTCTTTAACCTCTCCCCCTCCCCCATCATCTCTCTCTCTCCATGTATTTCTGTAGCAGATGTTAAAACTGCAATATGTCACTTTTTGGGAGAGCTGACCAAATTCACATAGAAATATGCCTTATAAATCTGTCATTCTCCTTGAAAGCCAGTCTCAGAAGCAGTAAATCTGTTCTATGTACTCTGTTTCTACGCTTTAAGTTTAATGTTTTGTTGTTGTATCTTTTACTTTAGGTTTTGTCCACCAGCTTCAAACAGATGAAAATACTATATTTTTGTTACAGAAAATATAGATGGTACAATGATTCTCTACACAATGACTGCTTGTTTTGTCACATAAACTGAAATTAGGCGAACTATTCAAATGTTAGCAACCAGGAAATTGGCAGAGCGATTTCTGCATAGCGCGGCTTTAATGAAATGTAGCAGAACAGATGAATGTTCGTATATATTCTCATCAGCCAATGAATTTACAGGGTTGGCTCTTTCTCTGATGTTATTCATTGTGATGTCATTCTCACAAGATAAACACAGGCTTTTGTGAAATTACCAGAATCAGAACTGAAACAGTCTAAGCGACTGGCGAGGGGTTTACATCTGGGTAGAGGGGTTTACATCTGGGTAGAGGGGTTTACATCTGGGTAGAGGGGAGGGGTTTACATCTGGGTAGAGGCGTGGGGTTTACATCTGGGTAGAGGCGAGGGGTTTACATCTGGGCAGAGGGGTTTACATCTGCAGAGGGGTTTACATCTGCAGAGGGGTTTACATCTGGGTACAGAGGCGAGGGGTTTACATCTGGGTAGAGGCGAGGGGTTTACATCTGGGCAGAGGCGAGGGGTTTACATCTGGGTAGAGCGAGGGGTTTACATCTGGGTAGAGGCGAGGGTTTACATCTGGGTAGAGGGGTTTACATCTGTAGAGGCGAGGGGTTTACATCTGGGTAGGCGAGGGGTTACATCTGCAGAGGCGAGGGTTTACATCTGCAGAGAGGGGTTTACATCTGCAGAGGCGAGGGGTTTACATCTGGGTAGAGACGAGGGGTTTACATCTGGGTAGAGGCGAGGGGTTTACATCTGGGTAGAGGCGAGGGGTTTACATTAGACATCTGGGTAGAGGTGAGGGGTTTACATCTGGGTAGAGGTGAGGGGTTTACATCTGGGTAGAGGCGAGGGGTTTACATTAGACATCTGGGTAGAGGTGAGGGGTTTACATCTGGGTAGAGGTGAGGGGTTTACATCTGGGTAGAGGTGAGGGGTTTACATCTGGGTAGAGGTGAGGGGTTTACATCTGGGTAGAGGTGAGGGGTTTACATCTGGGTAGAGGTGAGGGGTTTACATCTGCAGAGGTGAGGGGTTTACATCTGGGTAGAGGTGAGGGTTTACATCTGGCAGAGGTGAGGGGTTTACATCTGGGTAGAGGTGAAGGGGTTTAAGACATCTGGGTAGAGGTGAGGGGTTTACATCTGGGTAGAGGTGAGGGGTTTACATCTGGGTAGAGGTGAGGGGTTTACATCTGGGTAGAGGTAAGGGGTTTACATCTGGGTAGAGGTAAGGGGTTTACATCTGGGTAGAGGTGAGGGGTTTACATTAGACATCTGGGTAGAGGTGAGGGGTTTACATTAGACATCTGGGTAGAGGTAAGGGGTTTACATCTAGGTAGAGGTGAGGGGTTTACATTAGACATCTGGGTAGAGGTAAGGGGTTTACATCTAGGTAGAGGTGAGGGGTCACTATCTTCCGTAATGGCCTGAACTGATATAGCTCCAAGAATCAAATTAGAGGGAGAGAAAGTGAAGGAGGAGAGAGAGGGGGGAGAGAGAGAGAAAGAGAAAGAGAGAGGGGAGAGAGAGAGATGAAATTATAAAATACACAGACCACAAATTCCATTTGGCTGTACTAAAACTCTTTAACATCATCCTTAGCTTTGGCGTCTTCCACAATATTTGGAACCTCTCACCTGGGACCCCCGATGCCCTGGGTCGTGTAACCTCTCCCCTGGGACCCCCGATGCCCTGGGTCGTGTAACCTCTCCCCTGGGACCCCCGCTGTCCTGGGTCGTGTAATCTCTCCCCTGGGACCCCCACTGCCCTAGGTCGTGTAACCTCTCCCCTGGGACCCCCGATGCCCTGGGTCGTGTAACCTCTCCCCTGGGACCCCCGATGCCCTGGGTCGTGTACCTCTCCCCTGGGACCCCCGATGCCCTGGGTCGTGTAACCTCTCCCCTGGGATCCCCGATGCCCTGGGTCATGTACCTCTCCCCTGGGTCGTGTAACCTCTCCCCTGTGACCCCCGATGCCCTGGGTCGTGTAACCTCTCCCCTGGGACCCCCGATGCCCTGGGTCGTGTACCTCTCCCCTGGGACCACCGATGCCCTGGGTCATGTAAACTCTCCCCTGGGACCCCCGATGCCCTGGGTCGTGTAACCTCTCCCATGGCTCTATATAGTACTGTGGACCTCCCATAGTCTGTTCTGGAATTGGGGACTGAAGAGACCTCTGGTGGCATATCTTGTGGGGTATGCATGGGTGTCTGAGCTGTGTGCCAGCTCCTCAGCTCCTCTAGCGGGTCATCCACTGCCGTAGCTTCCTCATCTACTGCCGTAGCTTCCTCATCCACTGCCGTAGCTTCCTCATCCACTGCCGTAGCTTCCTCATCCACTGCCGTAGCTTCTCATCCACTGCCGTAGCTTCTCATCCACTGCCGCAGCTTCTCATCCACTGCCGGAAGCTTCCTCGTCCACTGCCGTAGCTTCCTCATCCACTGCCGAAGCTTCTCATCCGCTGCCGTAGCTTCTCAGCTCTACTTGCTCATTTTACTGTTTTACTCTGCTCCTTGCAATCTGCACCCAGATTCTTGCAACGTCAAACTCAATAAATGGAAATAAACCGTTAGTGCAAAAAAGTATGTCTCAAGTGTGTATCATTTTAGTAATTTAGCAGACATTCTTATCCAGGGCATACATTTGATCATTTTCTTCCCCTCCGTACTGGCCCCCTGTGGAAATCAATTCCACAACCCTGGCGTTGCAAGCACCATGCTCAACCAACTGAGCCACCAAGACCCCTAAGGCTCTTACAGCGTATCTCATCTATCCCCATCTTTACATGTGTAGACAGATACCCTTCATCAAACCCCTAAGGCTCGTACAGCGTATCTCATCTATCCCCATCTTTACATGTGTAGACAGATACCCTTCATCAAACCCTAAGGCTCGTACAGCGTATCTCATCTATCCCCATCTTTACATGTGTAGACAGATACCCTTCATCAAACCCCTAAGACTCTTACAGCGTATCTCATCTATCCTCATCTTTACATGTGTGTAGACAGATACCCTTCATCAAACCCCTAAGGCTCGTACAGCGTATCTCATCTATCCCCATCTTTACATGTAGACAGATGCCCTTCATCAAACCCCTAAGGCTCGTACAGCGTATCTCATCTATCCCCATCTTTACATGTGTAGACAGATACCTTCACCAAACCCCTAAGGCTCGTACAGCGTATCTCATCTATCCCCATCTTTACATGTGTAGACAGATACCTTCATCAAACCCTAAGGCTCTTACAGCGTATCTCATCTATCCCCATCTTTACATGTGTAGACAGATACCCTTCATCAAACCCCTAAGGCTCTTACAGCGTATCTCATCCTATCCCCAACCACTACACGTTTTCTCAGGCACCGTCGCCCCTCCACCCTGGAATCTTCTTCTTGAGACATGAAGCCTCAATGTCCAGCGATACTCCTGATATCACACCTTTAATTGGTGCCCTGCAGATGTGCACAAAGCTCTCCACTTCTTTGAGACATGAAATTAGAACAAAATGAGAAATTGACTGATTCTACCTTTCAAAATCATTGTTAACCTCAAATGGAGGCCCTACAAAGAAACACATCTCTATTAACACATCCTTCTGCTCTTTTGAGACACATCAAATTAGAACAAAATGAGAAATTGACTGATCAAAATCTACTCAACACATTTCCAAAATAACACATCACATTGTTAACACATCAAACACATCTCTATTAACACATCACTATTAACACATCACATTAACACATTATTAACACATCACTATTAACACATCACAACAAGAAACACATCACTATTAACACATCACTATTAACACATCTCTATTAACACATCACTATTAACACATCACTATTAACACATCACTATTAACACATCACTATTAACACATCACTATTAACACATCACTATTAACACATCACTATTAACACATCACTATTAACACACTATTAACATCTCTATTAATCACTATTCACTATTAACACATCACTATTAACACATCTCTACAACAAGAAACACATCTCTATTAACAACACTATTCACTATTAACACATCACTATTAACATATCACATCACTATTAACACATCACTATTAACACATCACCCTAACAACACTATTAACACATCACTATTAACACATCACTATTAACACATCACTATTAACACATCACTATTAACACATCACTATTAACACATCACTATTAACACATCACTATTATTACAACAAGAAACACATCACTATTAACACATCACTATTAACACATCACTATTAACACATCTCTATTAACACATCACTATTAACACATCACTATTAACACATCACTATTAACACTACAACAAGAAACACATCACTATTAACACATCTCTATTACTTACACATCTCTCACATTCTATAACACACACATCTCTATTAATACATCACTATTAACACATCACTATTAACACATCACTATTAACACATCACTATTAACACATCACCTACAACAAGAAAACATCTCTATTAACACATCTCTATTAACACATCACTATTATTAACACATCACTATTAACACATCACTATTAACACATCACTATTAACACATCACTATTAACACATCACTATTAACACATCACAACATCAATTAAACATCACTATTAACACATCACTATTAACACATCTCTATTAACACATCTCTATTAACACATCACTATTAACACATCTCTATTAACACATCACTATTAACACATCACTATTAACACATCACTATTAATACAACAACTATTAACACATCACTATTAACACATCACTATTAATACATCACTATTAATATATTTATTAATCTCTATTAACTTCCATCACTATTAACACATCTCTATTAACACATCACTATTAACACATCACTATTAAGAAACATCATCTATTAACATCACTATTAACACATCACTATTAACACATCACTATTGCCCACATCACTATTAACAATCAAGAACACATCATCATTAACTCATCACTATTAACACATCACTATTAACACATCACCATTAACACATCACTATTAAACACATCACTATTAACACATCACTATTAACACATCACTATTAACACATCACTATTAACACATCACTATTAACACATCATCATTAACTCATCACTATTAAACACATCATCATTAACACATCACTATTAACACATCACTATTAACTTATCACATATTAACACATCACTATTAACTCATCACTATTAACACATCACTATTAACACATCACTATTAACATCATCACTATTAACACATCTCTATTAACACATCACTATTAACACATCACTATTAACACATCACTATTAACTCATCACTATTAACACATCACTATTAACACATCACTATTAACACATCACTATTACACATCACTATTAACACATCACATTAACTCATCACTATTAACACATCATCATTAACACATCACTATTAACACATCACTATTAACACATCTCTATTAACACATCACTATTAACACATCACTATTAACACATCACTATTAACACATCACTATTAACACATCACTATTAACATCACCATTAACACATCATTATTA
>NW_025755370.1:0-7830 GCF_021184085.1 Oncorhynchus gorbuscha
GGTATGGTGGCATCGGCTCAGGGTCGCCACCAATGGAACAGGGGTGCCTAGCCACCTCATCGGGCTTCCACGCCCTAGCTGGCTCGAGAGGTTTCCTTGCCCCGGTTGGCTCGGATGGTGCCCATCCCACGCCGGGCCTCAGCCGGATCGTCAGTTCTTGCTTGACCAGCCGGTCCAGGAGTTTGTTTGTTTGTTTTTTTGTTTTGTTGGTGACTTCGGGGTGGATTCTGCTGTCGATGTAACCGGTGGTGCCTAAGCCAGCCCGGCCGGGCTTTCACACTCTGGCTGGCTCGAGAGGTTTCCTTGCCTCGGTTGGCTCGGCGGCTTCCCATCCCACTTCACTCTCCACCGGATCTTCGGGCGAGATCGAGGCTCCCATGCCTCAGCCGGCTCGCCAGGCTCTCACGCTCCTGACGGTTTGTTGGGCTCCCATGCCCCAACCGGCTTGCCCAGCGCCCATGTCTCGGCTGGTTCACCCAGGTGGGACGCAGGTGGCGCCCCAAGAGGGGGATACTGCTGCGTCTGCTCCGCTCTTCCCTCCCTAGCGCTTGTGGGCGCCAGGCAGCCCTGCATCATGCACTCCTGTCATCAATTACGCACACCTGCCTTCCTTCATCACGCGCATCAGCGATATTGGACTCACCTGGACTCACTCAGTCATCTGTTTATTTCCTCCCTATATTTGTCAGTTCCTGCTGATGCATTAATTGTCTTTTGTTTTTGTTACCTGTTTGCTGATGCTGTTCCTGTCTCGTTCCATGTCCGTTATTTATTAAATGTTTTACTCCCCGTACCTGCTTCAACTCTCCAGCGTCATTCCATGTGACATATAGTCAATAAACTAATCACTGATCATAATCTGGATGTGATTGGCCTGACTGAAACATGCCTCAAGGCTGATGAATTTGTAATGAGGCTTCTCCTCCTGGTTACACTAGTGACCATATCCCCCTTGAATCCCGCAAAGGCGGAAGTGTTGCTAACAAATTTCAATTTACAAAGAAAAAGACTGAAGAAGAAGATTGGGAGAATGTCATATGGTCAGATGAAACCAAAATATTTATTTTTGGTAAAAACTCAACTCGTCGTGTTTGGAGGACAAAGAATGCTGAGTTGCATCCAAAAAACACCATAACTACTGTAAAGCATGGGGGTGGAAACATCATGCTTTCTGTTTTCCTGCAAACGGACCAGGACGACTGATCCGTGTAAAGGAAAGAATGAATGGAGCCATGTATCGTGAGATTTTGAGTGAAAACCTCCTTCCATCAGCAAGGGCATTGAAGATGAAACGTGGCTGGGTCTTTCAGCATGACAATGATCCCAAACACACCGCCCGGGCAACGAAGGAGTGGCTTCGTAGAAGCATTTCAAGGTCCTGGAATGGCCTAGTCAGTCCCCAGATCTCAACCCCATATAAAATCTTTGGAGGGAGTTGAAAGACTGTGTTGCCCAGCAACAGCCCCAAAACATCACTGCTCTAGAGGAGATCTGCATGGAGGAATGGGCCAAAATACCAGCAACAGTGTGTTGAAAACCTTGTGAAGACTTACAGAAAACGTTTGACCTCAGTCATTGCCAACAAAGGGTATTGAGATAAACTTTTGTTATTGACCAAATACTTATTTTCCACCATAATTTGCAAATAAATTCATTAAAATCCTACAATGTGATTTTCTGGATGTTTTTTCTCATTTTGTCTGTCATAGTTGAAGTGTACCTATGATGACAATTACAGGCCTCTCTCATCTTTTTAAGTGGGAGAACCTGCACAATTGGTGGCTGACTAAATACCTTTGTCCCCCACTGTATGTGGATGACACACAGCTGTCACGTCCTGACCTTAGTTCCCTTTTTATGTCTTTATTTTGGTTTGGTAAGGGCGTGAGTTGGGGTGGGCATTCTATGTTTTTCATTCTATGTTTTGTTCTGTGTGTTGTATTTCTATGTGTTTGGCCTGGTATGGTTCCCAATCAGAGGCAGCTGTCAATCGTTGTCTCTGATTGAGAACCATACTCAGGTAGCTCTGTTCTCACCTGTGTTTGTGGGTAGTTGTTTCCTGTTTTTCACCTTACAGGAATGTTTTTGTGTCGTTCACGCTCTTTGTTGTTTTTGCCATTCAGTTTATTTAATTAAATTGGGTGAGTGGGTGAGGTTATATCCTTTCTGGTTGACCCTGTCCGGTGGTATCATTGGACGGGGCCACACTGTCCCACGTCCCACCCCTGTCTCTGCCTCCAGTATCTATGCTGCTATAGTCTGTGTACCGGGGGCTAGGGTCTGTCTGTTATATATTTAAGTATGCTCCCTCTAATTCTCTCTTCCTCCCCTCCCGGAGGACCTGAGCGAGCCCAAGAATCATGCCTCAGGACTACCTGGCCTAATGACTCCTGGCTGCCCCCATTCCACCTGGTTGTCCTGCTGCTCCAGTTTAATCTGTTCTGCCTGCGCTTATGGAACCCTGACCTGTTTTCGACTCTCTCTCTACCGTACCTGCTGTCTCGACCTCTGAATGCTTGGCTTTGAAAAGCCAACTGACATTTACTCCTGAGTTACTGAACTGTTGCACCCTCTACAACCACTGTGTTTATTATTTGACCCTGCTGGTCATCTATGAACGTTTGAACATTTTGAAGACAATTTGGCCTTAATGGCCATGTACTCTTCTATTCTCCACCGAGCACAGCCAGAAGAGGACTAGACACCCCTCAGAGTCTGGTTCCTCTCTACATTTCTTCCTACATGCCTGCCTTTTTTTGTGTGCTCTAGGGAAATGGTGTCTAGATGGAATTTGCATTTGTGGTCCTTGCAAATTTACCTTTTTTGGAACACCACTATTTTTGTCTTCCTGGGATTTATTTTAAGGGCCCAAGTCTGACAGAATTTGTGCAGAAGATCTAGGTGCTTCTCTCTTTCTGTCTCTCACACACACACATCGATCACTTCAAGACCCTTGCTGTTGGGCAAGATGGAGCAACTACCATATACTGTAGCCATCAAATTGTTTCAGATCAACAGATCAACCTAGGAGGAGGTTGTGTCTGGGCTGACCTCTGACACCTTGTAATGTGGATCACAGGTGGGAGGTACTATCATTGGTTTGTCAAAATGTCACTGTCTTTAATCCATCGGCCAGAACTTAGGTCTGCAGAGCAGAACTCCTGCGGAGTGAACAACTATAGTATCGCATACACACACATCTCTCAGTAAGAGGGATAGTTTACACAATTACACTTGATGTAATTACACTTGACTTTAGCATGCTAACTGGATCCCATTCACTCCGATTGTAGTTTGGGCATCAATGCTAATGCTAGCCTTGCATTACTCAGTATGGTTAACTTGTCACGCCCTGACCTTAGAGAGCTGTTTTATTTCTCTATTTGGTTAGGTCAGGGTGTGATGTAGGGTGGGCATGCTATGTTTTGCATTTCTATGTTTTGGCCGGGTATGGTTCTCAATCATGGACGGCTGTCTATCGTTGTCTCTGATTGGGAATCATACTTAGGTAGCCTGTTGTGCCACCTTAGGTTGTGGGATGTTGTTTTTTGTTAGCTCTGTGAAGCCTACAGAACATGACGGTCGTTATTCCTTTGTTATTTTGTTTGGTGTTCTGAGAAATAAAGAATCATGAACACGTACCACGCTGCACCTTGGTCCACTTCTTCCGACGGACGTTACTTAACTACTGTAATTTTGCCAAGAATCAACTGACATGATATGGTTATTTTTATAGTAACTCCATTTGTGTGTTCCTAAACTGAGACCTCTCAGCCCCCCCCCCCCTCCACACACACACACACACACACACACACACACACACACACACACACACACACACACACACACACACACACACACACACACACACACACACACACACACACACACACACACACACACACACACACACACACACACACACAGCACTGTAGAGTAGAGTAGAGTAGAGTAGAGTAGAGTAGAGAACCAGAGAACACATTACCCATGCACAGAACCGAGTGTGCCCCAGGCAGGTTTCTACATCTGGGGGCTTCTCACTAACTCTTCTGCCCTGATCCACTTTGATCATCGAGCTGAACAGCGTGGAATCAGAAAGGCTTGGCTTCAATCGATGACAATCCCAAGCTTGTGATGAGATGCAGTATAGTGAAGTCTGGGGTAGTACCAGGCTTTTGTATGGTAATTTGTTCATTAAGGGGGGTTGTTTTTCAAAGGAATCTTTTCAAGGTTCATGGAGATATGAATGGGGGTAGAGAGAAGAATAGTTTGGCCTAGGTTCATGGAGATATGAATGGGGGTAGAGAGAAGAATAGTTTGGCCTAGGTTCATGGAGATATCAATGGGGGTAGAGAGAAGAATAGTTTGGCCTAGGTTCATGGAGATATGAATGGGGGTAGAGAGAAGAATAGTTTGGCCTAGGTTCATGGAGATATGAATGGGGGTAGAGAGAAGAATAGTTTGGCCTAGGTTCATGGAGATATGAATGGGGTAGAGAGAAGAATAGCTTGGCCTTCAATTCTGAGGAGCGCAACAAAGTTTGAGGATATTTCAATGAAAGTAAAGGACAGTAATGTTACAAGTAAAGTAGGAATCCCAGGTTTCAACAGGCGATAAGATATTAATGTGTCATGAGGAAGTGTGGATATTGTGGGCTGATTGAATGGGAGCTGATCATTATTCTTTTTTTTTACTCCATTGGTGTCGGTAAGAAATTCCTGAAGGTCCGAGGGTGTAATTTGTAATAGGAAGCAGAGCCGAAATTCACCACCATTGAAGCGAACAGTGACAGAACCAGAATTCTGAAGTTCAGCACCACATGAAAGTGGACAGAGACTCAGTCTAAGATATCGCTACTCCGCCACAGGGAAATATCTAGAAATGAAGACATACGTAAGTAGCAAAAGCCTGAAGGGGAAGGCTGGAATGTTAGCCTGTGCCAGCCTTTTCAACACAAACTTTAGAGTTATGAATAATATGGAATAAATTGGCCAGTGATTCTTACACTAATGAACATTGGAGATAAATGTCAAGGTACTGTAACTATAATATAGCAGTGAAATCTCTGTTCTGCTTGAAAGTTCTTCATGTTGTTTCTCCCATGTGCAGGTTATGAATTTACATTCCAATGCAGCTACTACTGTGGTGGATTAGAGCAAATTATTCAGACAAATGAGAGCAAGGTGAGGAGGACTCGGAGCAATCAATAATGTTCCTGGAGAGTCCTGCAGGTTTTAATTTCTTCCTGGAACATGTTAACTGATCAGTTAATGTGTTCACACCTGGTGAGACGTATATGTCATGTTTTGTCATTGATTATCATGTCTTGTCCCTGTGCTTCCCCTTCTATTCGTTTCCCTCTGCTGGTCTTATTAGGTTCTTTCCCTCTTCTATCCCTCTCTCCCCCTCCCTCTCTCACTCTCTCGCTCTCTCTTCTCTCTATCGTCTGTTCCTGCTCCCAGCTGTTCCTATTCCCCTAATCAATCATTTAGTCTTCCCACACCTGTTCCCGATCCTTTTCCCTGATTAGAGTCCCTATTTCTCTCCTTGTTTTCCGTTCCTGCCCTGTCGGATCCTTGTCTATAATTCACCGTGTTGTGTCTATGTATTGCCCTGTCGTGTCGTGTTTCCCTCAGATGCTGCGTGGTGAGCAGGTGTCTGAGTCTGCTACGCTCAGGTGCCTTCCCGAGGCAACCTGCAGTTCTTGATCAAGTCTCCAGTCTGTTCTCGTCATTACGAGTAGTATTATGCCTTTTGTTTTGTAAAGTAACTTTACTGGATTAAAAACTCTGTTTTCGCCAAGTCGCTTTTGGGTCCTCATTCACCCGCATAACAGTATAAAACAATTTTCTACACCAACAGCAATCAAGGATGATGTAACTAACCATTGAGAGGGAATAGAGGTCTAGACCACTTGGCAAGAGCTTTTTACATTTATACACTTACACACTATAATGCTCCACTATAATTAAGCAATACGGCGTGATGTGGTGTGGTACAGTATATGGCCAATATACCACGGCTAAGGGCTGTTCTTATGCACGACGCAACGTGGAGTAAACTGGTTATTAATGTAATTAGAACAGTAAAAGCAAATGTTTTGTCATACCCGTGGTATACGGTCTGATATACCACAGCTTTCAGCCAATCAGCATTCAGAGCTCGAACCACCCAGTTTAGAATGCCACACACTACACAACTGGTTGTTATGGTGATGATGAAAATCTGTCCATTATGGCAATGACAGAGCTGGCAAGTGTGGGGAGATTATATGCTACCCTGTATCTGTTGGCTGCCACTCCAGTCCTCCACAGGCAGCGGTTTCTCAGTCCCAGGGAGAGGGTATTCAGATGATGATGGCAGACAGACAGTGGCAGGTGGAAGCTCCCTGGACTGGTGACAGGAGACAACTAGCTAGGAGAGAGATGGAGAGAAAGAATGGAGAAGTGACAGGTAGGGGAAAGACTGGGGCAGTGGTGCATCATGAAACTATTCACAGGGTATCAACTGAATTAAATTAACTTTATACACACATCTGCACACACATGCGTAGCTACACGTGCACATATGCAACCTTAATGGAATCTTCAAGGTCACCTTAAACAATTATGGGATGCTCATTACTTCTGCGTGTCCTTCTATAGTTCCCATAGCAACCCCACAGAGCTGACAGATGAGTGGAGCGAGAGTTGGCCTCCCAAAGCAACACATCACACACACACCGACACATGCATACTGATAATAACACACTGGGGGACCTACACACACATTGTTTAAAATAACCCAAGCCTTGGGGCGAGGTGTTGTAGTGAGAGATTGCTGTACACAAATAGGCCATTTTGCTAAAACTGGGACACACGTAGTAGTCTCAGAATAAAATCCTTCAGTGTGTCTCTGTAGGGAGGATGTGAGTGGCTGCGCTCGTTATCTGAATAAACAGAACAGCAAGCTGAAGAATAGGGAACACGCAGCGTTCCACAGAAAAGGGATGAAAGCCAGGAGGAAAAACCAAACATTTCCAATGAGAACCAGAACATATAACAGTAACATAACAGAAGGGAATTATTCAGAGCGTTTTAACACATTGTAGGCCTACCAAGGAAAAACAAAGAGGCTTTGTGCAGGGGTACGAGGTAGTTGAGGTAATTCAGGTAATACAGTATGTATACTGAACAAAAATATAAACCCAACATGTAAAGTGTTGGTCCCATGTTTCATGAGGTGAAATAAAAGATCCCATAAAAGTTGCATACACACAAAAGCTTATTTCTCTCAAATGTTATGCACAAATATGTTTATATCCCATTTAGTGAGCATTTCTCATTTGCCAAGAAATTCCATCCACCTGACAGGTGTGGCATATCAAGAAGCTGATGAAACAGCATGAGGGGACAATAAAAGGCCTCTCTAAAATGTGCAGGTTTGTCATACAACACAATGACATTGTCACGCCCTGACCTTAGAGAGCCGTTTTATTTCTCTATTTGGATAGGTCAGGGTGGGATGTGGGGTGATATTCTATGTTTTAGTTTTCTATGATTTTGTATTTCTATGTTTTGGCCGGGTATGGTTCTCAATCATGGACAGCTGTCTATCGTTGTCTCTGATTGGGAACCATACTTAGGTAGCCCTTTCCCTCCTTTCAGTGTGGGAAGTTAACTTTGTTTGGGGCACTTAGCCATTAAGCCTCACGGTTGTTTAAACATTGTTTATAAAAAAATAAAGGGTTTATTGTTTTTGTCGGCATCATCCTAATAAAAATAAATATGTACGCTCTCCACGCTGCACTTTGGTACTCTTCATTTGATGGCCGCGACAGCCACAGATGTC
>NW_025755371.1:0-7829 GCF_021184085.1 Oncorhynchus gorbuscha
TCTTCGATTATAATCACAGCCGTATATATCCCCCCAAGCAGACACATCGATGGCTCTGAAACGAACTTTATTTAACTCTTTGCAAACTGGAAAACATTTATCCGGAGGCTGCATTCATTGTAGCTGGGGATTTTAACAAAGCCAATCTGAAAACAAGACTCCCTAAATTTTATCAGCATATCGATTGCGCAACCAGGGGTGGTAAAACCTTGGATCATTGTTACTCTAACTTCCGCGACGCATATAAGGCCCTGCCCCGCCCCCTTCGGAAAAGCTGACCACGACTCCATTTTGCTGATCCCTGCCTACAGACAGAAATTAAAACAAGAGGCTCCCACGCTGAGGTCTGTCCAACGCTGGTCAGACCAAGCTGACTCTACACTCCAAGACTGCTTCCATCACGTGGGACTGGGACATGTTTCGTATTGCGTCAGATGGGAATATTGACGAATACGCTGATTCGGTGTGCGAGTTCATTAGAACGTATGCCGAAGATGTCATTCTCATAGCAACGATAAAAACATTCCCTAACCAGAAATCGTGGGATTGATGGCAGCATTCGCGTGAAACTGAAAGCGCGAACCACTGCTTTTAATCAGGGCAAAGGTGTCTGGCAACATGACTGGGAATACAAACAGTGCAGCTATTCCTCCGTAAGGCTATCAAACAAGCTAAGCGTCAGTACAGAGACAAAGTGGAATCTCAATTCAATGGCTCAGACACAAGAGGCATGTGGCAGGGTCTACAGTCAATCACGGACTACAAGATGAAATCCAGCCCAGTCACGGACCAGGATGTCTTGCTCCCAGGCAGACTAAATAACTTTTTGCCCGCTTTGAGGACAATACAGTGCCACTGACACGGCCTGCAACGGAAACATGCAGTCTCTCCTTCACTGCAGCCGAGGTGAGTAAGACATTTAAACGTGTTAACCCTCGCAAGGCTGCAGGCCCAGACGGCATCCCCAGCCGCGCCCTCCGAGCATGCGCAGACCAGCTGGCCGGTGTGTTTACGGACATATTCAATCAATCCCTATACCAGTCTGCTGTTCCCACATGCTTCAAGAGGGCCACCATTGTTCCTGTTCCCAAGAAAGCTAAGGTAACTGAGCTAAACGACTACCGCCCGTAGCACTCACTTCCGTCATCATGAAGTGCTTTGAGAGACTAGTCAAGGACCATATCACCTCCACCCTACCTGACACCCTAGACCCACTCCAATTTGCTTACCGCCCAAATAGGTCCACAGACGATGCAATCTCAACCACACTGCACACTGCCCTAACCCACCTGGACAAGAGGAATACCTATGTGAGAATGCTGTTCATCGACTACAGCTCGGCATTCAACACCATAGTACCCTCCAAGCTCGCCATCAAGCCTCAAGACCCTGGGTCTCGACCCCGCCCTGTGCAACTGGGTACTGGACTTCCTGACGGGCCGCCCCCAGGTGGTGAGGGTAGGCAACAACATCTCCTCCCCGCTGATCCTCAACACGGGGCCCCACAAGGGTGCGTTCTGAGCCCTCTCCTGTACTCCCTGTTCACCCACGACTGCGTGGCCACGCACGCTCCAACTCAATCATCAAGTTTGGCGGACTGACACAACAGTGGTAGGCTTGATTACCAACAACGACGAGACGGCCTACAGGGAGGAGGTGAGGGCCCTTGGAGTGTGGTGTCAGGAAAATAACCTCACACTCAACGTCAACAAAACTAAGGAGATGATTGTGGACTTCAGGAAACAGCAGAGGGGAACACCCCTATCCACATCGATGGAACAGTAGTGGAGAGGGTAGCTAGTTTTAAGTTCCTCGGCATACACATCACAGACAAACTGAATTGTCCACTCACACTGACAGCGCCGTGAAGAAGGCGCAGCAGCGCCTATTCAACCTCAGGAGGCTGAAGAAATTCGGCTTGTCACCAAAAGCACTCACAAACTTCTACAGATGCACAATCGAGAGCATCCTGGCGGGCTGTATCACCGCCTGGTACGGCAACTGCTCCGCCTCAACCGTAAGGCTCTCCAGAGGGTAGTGAGGACTGCACAACGATCACCGGGGCAAACTACCTGCCCTCCAGGACACCTACACCACCCGTTGTTACAGGAAGGCCATAAAGATCATCAAGGACATCAACCACCTGAACCACTGCCTGTTCACCCCGCTATCATCCAGAAGGCGAGGTCAGTACAGGTGCTTTCCGGTTCCGGTTGGAGCGAGTGGTCGCATCTGCACGTCGCTCCAACGGGTAGTATAACTTTTTCATTATATTTCATTATATCACAACGGTTTGATTTGTCTTATCCTAGCAATTTCTTCTCAGCTAGCTACATAGCCGTCTTTGTATCAAAGATAATTCGTAATTATCGTATTTCGCCGTCCCTAACGTAGTCTTCACTAGCCAGCTAGCTAACGTCCACTGATTAGCTGCACTGGGGAAAACTATTACACTCAACTGAACGACTTGATTAGTTTAGTGTTAGCTAGCTACATAGCTGTCTTTGCTGTCTTCGTATCATCGTATCCAAGATAATTGTGTTGTTTAGGTTTGAGTGTAGTCTTAGAGTGATTATCTTAATTTACCGAGGTTAGCTAGCCAGCTATTTGTCGCCCTAACGTAGGTGACTCTGCTAGCTAGCCAACAGCTAGCCAACGTCTTCTGTATAGAACTCAACTACCCGGTCGCATTCACAGGTTGTATCACATTTTCACTTCATTTCATTACAGTACAACGGTTTTGATTTGTTTGATCGTAGCTAGCTACTTAGCTAGCTACATAGCCGTCTTTGTATCAAAGATAATTGTGTAGTCTAGAGCGATTTTCAGGTTCGCTAGCCATCTATTGTCGTTCTTTAACGCAACGTAACGTAAACAACACTGCTAGCTAGCCTGCTAGCCCCGAATAGCAACACTGCAGAAACTATTCACTCAACGGAACGACTTGATTAGTGTAGTGTCAACAACGCACCCACTGCCAGCTGGCCTACTTCAGCAGTACTGTATCATTTAATCATTTTAGTCAATAAGATTCTTGCTACGAGCTTAACTTTCTGAACATTCGAGACGTGTAGTCCACTTTGTCATTCCAATCTCCTTTGCATTAGCGTAGCCTCTTCTGTAGCCTGTCAACTATGTGTCTGTTTATCCCTGTTCTCTCCTCTCTGCACAGACCATACAAACGCTCCTCACCGCGTGGCCGCGCCACCCTACTCTGGTGGTCCCAGCGCGCACGACCCACGTGGAGTTCCAGGTCTCCGGTAGCCTCTGGAACTGCCAATCTGCGGTCAACAAGGCAGAGTTCATCTCAGCTATGCCTCCCTCCAGTCCTCGACTTCTTGGCACTGACGGAAACATGGATCACCACAGACAACACTGCTACTCCTACTGCTCTCTTCGTCCGCCCACGTGTTCTCGCACACCCCGAGAGCGTCTGGTCAGCGGGGTGGTGGCACCGGGATCCTCATCTCTCCCAAGTGGTCATTCTCTCTTTCTCCCCTTACCCATCTGTCTATCGCCTCCTTTGAATTCCATGCTGTCACAGTTACTAGCCCTTTCAAGCTTAATATCCTTATCATTTATCGCCTCCAGTTTCCTCGGAGAGTTCATCAATGAGCTTGATGCCTTGATAAGCTCCTTTCCTGAGGACGGCTCACCTCTCACAGTTCTGGGCGACTTTAACCTCCCCACGTCTACCTTTGACTCTTTCCTCTCTGCCTCCTTCTTTCCACTCCTCTCTCTTTTGACCTCACCTCTCACCTTCCCCCTACTCACAAGGCAGGCAATACGCTCGACCTCATCTTTACTAGATGCTGTTCTTCCACTAACCTCATTGCAACTCCCCTCCAAGTCTCCGACCACTGCCTTGTATCCTTTTCCCTCTCGCTCTCATCCAACACCTCCCACACGGCCCCTACTGGATGGTATCGCCGTCCCAACCTTCGCTCTCTCTCCCCGCTACTCTCTCCTCTTCCATCCTATCATCTCTTCCTCCGCTCAAACCTTCTCCCACCTATCTCCTGATTCTGCCTCCTCAACCCCCTCCTCTCCTCCCTCTCTGCATCCCTTGACTCTCTATGTCCCCTATCCTCCAGGCCGGCTCGGTCCTCCCTCCCGCTCCGTGGCTCGATGACTCATTGCGAGCTCACAGAACAGGGCTCCGGGCAGCCGAGCGGAAATGGAGGAAAACCGCCTCCCTGCGGACCTGGCATCCTTTCACTCCCTCCCTCTCTACATTTTCCTCCTCTGTCTCTGCTAAAGCCACTTTCTACCACGCTAAATTCCAAGCATCTGCCTCTAACCCTAGGAAGCTCTTTGCCACCTTCTCCTCCCTCCTGAATCCTCCCCCCCCTCCCCCCCTCCTCCTCTCTGCAGATGACTTCGTCAACCATTTTGAAAAGAAGGTCGACGACATCCGATCCTCGCTTGCTAAGTCAAACGACACCGCTGGTTCTGCTCACACTGCCCTACCCTGTGCTCTGACCTCTTTCTCCCCTCTCTCTCCAGATGAAATCTCGCGTCTTGTGACGGCCGGCCGCCCAACAACCTGCCCGCTTGACCCTATCCCCTCCTCTCTTCTCCAGACCATTTCCGGAGACCTTCTCCCTTACCTCACCTCGCTCATCAACTCATCCCTGACCGTTGGCTACGTCCCTTCCGTCTTCAAGAGAGCGAGAGTTGCACCCCTTCTGAAAAAACCTACACTCGATCCCTCCGATGTCAACAATTACAGACCAGTATCCCTTCTTTCTTTTCTCTCCAAAACTCTTGAACGTGCCGTCCTTGGCCAGCTCTCCCGCTATCTCTCTCTGAATGACCTTCTTGATCCAAATCAGTCAGGTTTCAAGACTAGTCATTCAACTGAGACTGCTCTCCTCTGTGTCACGGAGGCGCTCCGCACTGCTAAAGCTAACTCTCTCTCCTCTGCTCTCATCCTTCTAGATCTATCGGCTGCCTTCGATACCGTGAACCATCAGATCCTCCTCTCCACCCTCTCCGAGTTGGGCATCTCCGGCGCGGCCCACGCTTGGATTGCGTCCTACCTGACAGGTCGCTCCTACCAGGTGGCATGGCGAGAATCTGTCTCCTCACCACGCGCTCTCACCACTGGTGTCCCCCAGGGCTCTGTTCTTGGCCCTCTCCTATTCTCGCTATACACCAAGTCACTTGGCTCTGTCATAACCTGTCATAATCATCGTATCATCGTATCCAAGATAATTGTGTTGTTTAGGTTTAGAGTGTGTAGTCTTAGAGTGATTATCTTAATTTACCGAGGTTAGCTAGCCAGCTATTTGTCGTCCTTAACGTAGGTGACTCTGCTAGCTAGCCAACGCTAGCCAACGTCTTCTGTATAGAACTCAACTACCCGGTCGCATTCACAGGTTGTATCACATTTTCACTTCATTTTCATTACAGTACAACGGTTTGATTTGTTTGATCGTAGCTAGCTACTTAGCTAGCTACATAGCCGTCTTTGTATCAAAGATAATTGTGTAGTCTAGAGCGATTTTCTAGGTTCGCTAGCCATCTATTGTCGTTATTTTAACGCAACGTAACGTAAACAACACTGCTAGCTAGCCTGCTAGCCCCCGAATAGCAACACTGCAGAAACTATTACACTCAACGGAACGACTTGATTAGTGTAGTGTCAACAACGCACCCACTGCCAGTTGGCCTACTTCAGCAGTACTGTATCATTTTAATCATTTTAGTCAATAAGATTCTTGCTACGTAGCTTAACTTTCTGAACATTCGAGACGTGTAGTCCACTTGTCATTCCAATCTCCTTTGCATTAGCGTAGCCTCTTCTGTAGCCTGTCAACTATGTGTCTGTTTATCCCTGTTCTCCTCTCTGCACAGACCATACAAACGCGCCTTCACCGCGTGGCCGCGGCCACCCTACTCTGGTGGTCCCAGCGCGCACGACCCACGTGGAGTTCCAGGTCTCCGGTAGCCTCTGGAACTGCCAATCTGCGGTCAACAAGGCAGAGTTCATCTCAGCCTATGCCTCCCTCCAGTCCTCGACTTCTGGCACTGACGGAAACATGGATCACCACAGACAACACTGCTACTCCTACTGCTCTCTCTTCGTCCGCCCACGTGTTCTCGCACACCCCGAGAGCGTCTGGTCAGCGGGGTGGTGGCACCGGGATCCTCATCTCTCCCAAGTGGTCATTCTCTTTCTCCCCTTACCCATCTGTCTATCGCCTCCTTTGAATTCCATGCTGTCACAGTTACTAGCCCTTTCAAGCTTAACATCCTTATCATTTATCGCCCTCCAGGTTCCCTCGGAGAGTTCATCAATGAGCTTGATGCCTTGATAAGCTCCTTTCCTGAGGACGGCTCACCTCTCACAGTTCTGGGCGACTTTAACCTCCCCACGTCTACCTTTGACTCTTTCCTCTCTGCCTCCTTCTTTCCACTCCTCTCCTCTTTTGACCTCACCCTCTCACCTTCCCCCCCTACTCACAAGGCAGGCAATACGCTCGACCTCATCTTTACTAGATGCTGTTCTTCCACTAGCCCACGCTTGGATTGCGTCCTACCTGACAGGTCGCTCCTACCAGGTGGCGTAGCGAGAATCTGTCTCCTCACCACGCGCTCTCACCACTGGTGTCCCCCAGGGCTCTGTTCTTGGCCCTCTCCTATTCTCGCTATACACCAAGTCACTTGGCTCTGTCATAACCTCACATGGTCTCTCTTATCATTGCTATGCAGACGACACACAATTAATCTTCTCCTTTCCCCCTTCTGATGACCAGGTGGCGAATCGCATCTCTGCATGTCTGGCAGACATATCAGTGTGGATGACGGATCACCACCTCAAGCTGAACCTCGGCAAGACGGAGCTGCTCTTCCTCCCGGGAAGGACTGCCCGTTCCATGATTATCACGGTTGACAACTCCATTGTGTCCTCCTCCCAGAATGCGAAGAACTTGGCGTGATCCTGGACAACACCCTGTCGTTCTCCAACTAACATCAAGGCGGTGGCCCGTTCCTGTAGGTTCATGCTCTACAACATCCGCCCAGAGTACGACCCTGCCTCACACAGGAAGCGGCGCAGGTCCTAATCCAGGCACTTGTCATCTCCCGTCTGGATTACTGCAACTCGCTGTTGGCTGGGCTCCCTGCCTGTGCCATTAAACCCCTTCAACTCATCCAGAACGCCGCAGCCCGTCTGGTGTTCAACCTTCCCAAGTTCTCTCACGTCACCGCTCCTCCGTTCTCTCCACTGGCTTCCAGTTGAAGTCGCATCCGCTACAAGACCATGGTGCTTGCCCTACGGGCTGTGAGGGGAACGGCACCTCAGTACCTCCAGGCTCTGATCAGGCCCTACACCCAAACAAGGGCACTGCGTTCATCCACCTCTGGCCTGCTTTCGCCTCCCTACCACTGAGGAAGTACAGCTCCCGCTCAGCCCAGTCAAAACTGCCCGCTGCCTGGCCCCCCAATGGTGGAACAAACTCCTCACGACGCCAGGACAGCGGAGTCAATCACCACCTTCCGGAGACACCTGAAACCCCACCTCTTTAAGGAATACCTAGGATAGGTTAAGTAATCCCTCTCACCCCACCCCCTAAGTTTTAGATGCACTATTGTTAAGTGACTGTCCCACTGATGTCATAAGGTGAATGCACCAATTTGTAAGTCGCTCTGGATAAGAGCCGTCTGCTAAATGACTTAAATGTAATGTAATGTAAATGCATCAAAGCTGGGACCGAGAGACTGAAAAACAGCTTCTATCTCAAGGCCATCAGACTGTTAAATAGCCACCACTAACATTGAGTGGCTGCTGCCAACACACTGTCATTGACACTGACCCAACTCCA
>NW_025755372.1:0-7827 GCF_021184085.1 Oncorhynchus gorbuscha
AGTCCAGAGCTTCCAGCGACGGTTCACAGTCCAGAGCTTCCAGAGACGGTTCACAGTCCAGAGCTTCCAGCGACGATTCACAGTCCAGAGCTTCCAGAGACGGTTCACAGTCCAGAGCTTCCAGCGACGGTTCACAGTCCAGAGCTTCCAGAGACGGTTCACAGTCCAGAGCTTCCAGAGACGATTCACAGTCCAGAGCTTCCAGAGACGGTTCACAGTCCAGAGCTTCCAGCGACGGTTCACAGTCCAGAGCTTCCAGAGACGGTTCACAGTCCAGAGCTTCCAGAGACGGTTCACAGTCCAGTGCTGCGGTTTATTTTTGCAGAGTTTGTTTAAGTGTCGATAAAATAGGCTGTTAGGCTCTTAAAATATTATTGTATTTTCCCCACTGTCATCCTCACTGTGACATTGGAGCATCGGCGAACTAATGAATATGAGGAAGAAGTAATCCTGTGGATGTTGATAATACACTGTTCTGAGCAAACAGTATTAGGCCTACATTTACCTATAGCTATTTTCACCATGAGGGAAAATCTACCACTTACCTAGGTTTTGTAAGTGATCCAACATGTTGGGGAGAAGTACACTTGCCCTCAAGCTGCTTCAAACGGAACACACACACTCATCCCCATCCCTACTCCACACACACATCCGCCCACTCCCTCCTCTTCTGAAGTCCAGAGCTTCCAGCAACGGTTCACAGTCCAGAGCTTCCAGGAGACGTTCACAGTCCAGAGCCTCAGTGACTGCCCACGGTCCGGAGCTTCCAGTGACGGTCCACGGCCCGGAGCTTCCTGCGCCAGTGCCATGGCTGGATCATTCTTCTGTGCCAGTGCCCAGTCCAGGCACGGTGTCCAGTCCCGCTCCATGGCCAGAGCCTTCCTCTGCTCCGGTGCCCATTCCGTGCACGGCGTTCAGCCCGGCTTCAGGGTCAGATCCGCGGTCTGAGCGGGGGCTACGTCCCGCACCGGAGCCACTGATGCCGTTGCCCACACTAACCCTCCCCATCCAGGTTCAGGTTTTGCGGTCAGAATCCGCACCCCACCAGAATTTGATCGTTGCCTCTAATTGGGGATCATACTTAGTGTGGTCCTTTTCCCACCTGCGTTTGTGAGATATTGTTTTGTTTTGGTTTAGTGCTATGTGCGCTACAAACTGCACGTTCGTTTATTCTTTTGTTGTTTTTTGAATGTTCACTTTAAAGAATATGTGGAACTCTACTCAAGCTGCGTTGCGTCCGCTCATTATGTATATGACGAACGTGACACCCATCTCCACAGAGGAACTATCGGGTTCTTGGTCCCCCCGTTTGCTCAGTTTGGCCGAGGCGGCAAGACCAGCTCTAGGAAAGAGTCTTGGTGGCTCCAAACTTTGGAGGCCACTGTGTTCTTGAGACCTTCAAATGCTGCAGAAATGTTCAATACCCATCCCCAAATCTGTGCCTCGACACAACCTGTCTCAGAGCTCTATGGACAATTCCTTCGACCTCATGGCTTGGGTTTTATGTAGACTAGCTCATGTAGCCTATCCCATAAGCATGTTTTGATAAGGTTTGTATCACAACTAAAGTGGACAAGTAACTTCTTAAAATGAGGCTTTACAAGGTGTAGAGCCTATCTGGCATACTTAAGCTGCGTGTGAGTCAAGTTTGGGGAAGATAATTTTCATAAAAATGCATCTTTATAATAAAAGCATTAAATGCATAATTGCATTTGCGGTTTCTTTTGATAATGGTGTTTTCCCGCGAATGAAATATTTGCGCTTATAGCCTAGTGCCGTGTCCGCTGTAGAAAAGGCCATGGAGTTGGTGGAATAATCCTTTAATTCATTGCCATTTTACTCAGCTGGGCCAGGGGCGCTTTAATTAGGTCAGGTGGAAATGTCCGACAGATCTCAACTCCATTAAAAAGGAAATGGCCATCGTCTGATCTCCCTGCTTTCTCTTCCTTAACTCCATCTCATCCAGAAGTTCTGTGCGTCCATGAATCCACGTAAGTCCACCGACTCTGTTACCTTTCTGAATTATCTGTGGCGATCGGGAGAGTGGGCCATCATATATTGTTAATAGTTATTACCGCGGAGCGCAGCTTGGAGCGCAGCTTCACATTACACAATATGTTTGAATTGTCAATGATCACGGCCCTACGGCTCCTCATAGTCCAATTATGCAATCGATATGATGTGTATTGAAATTAATTATATGGACACATGAAGACGATTGAAAGAGTGAAATGAGAAACGTCATTGTTTGCTAACTGATTGACTTTGATCATGGGGATTATAGATTGTATTGTATTCACTGTTTGTATTCTTTCATGATTTATGATAAATAGTTACTGAGCCTAAATGACTCGTGGATGATTACTATTGACTTCTTAATGAACTGGACTGTTGAATTCCCTAACTTATGTTAATAATGACTGATATGATTTGATCTTTGATTATGAATTTGATTGGATACATGTTATTTGTTTCCTTTGTGATGCAGCACAGACTACTCAGTAAATATACCACTTTATGGTTAAAGGAATTCCTGCCTCAGTCTCATCCATTCCTCTGTCACCTGACACGTGACCACCTGTCACCTTCATTGTCAGTCATCCTACCTGTCCAGCTACACACAGATTCCAATAATCTTTCATCCGCATTGCTGTGCTTATAATGAAGAAATAGCCTAATAGTTTCTCACATTTTAAGCCAAACGTACTGATCTGTTGCGCCAGCCTCATTGCATTAAAATGTTTTTTTTGTTATGCTAGTGGTTGCATTAATTTGTGGGATGCAATAGATCCCAACTGTCCCCAGACTGCTTGGAATGTTTATTTCTCACAGAGAATAGGTCAACTTTTGTACTATGGGGGTAATAGATTAACATAGGTTAGTGCTTGTGCTGTTTGTTAGGCCTTCTCATCTTGTTGCCTGAAGAAAAAGTAAATGTGGACAGTTCTTCCAGTATCTTCAATATGCACCTTGGAATTGGATAAGGACATGCACAGTTGCATCCCCAAAGTGTATATCTTCACTTGTAGCCTGTGAGAAAGACCCAATCACGTGATGGCAAACCATGTGAGTGAGAGGTGCTTCTGCGCACGCAGCCCTCAGGGAGAAGGGAGCAACGGCCACTGGCTGCAAAAGGCATGGATTCGAGGCATTGTCAAGTGCTTGTCAAATTGTGAATGAGAGACTGATGAAGTGTGTACAGCCTGCTCAAAATATAAAGCAAAGCTCATGCCTTTCAAGCTACTTCTTTCAAATCCTCATTAGAGTCATATCATGCAGCCTTAAAATGTATTAAAAATCAAATCATATTTCCCAACGAAAGTTATTTAATAACTCTAAATTAAGCATATAGGAGTACCTGTTTTTAACCGTTCAACACAGAATAGCCTGTGCGCACTCCCTCAAATCGTTTGGAGAATATATCCTTTCTATTTTATTCAGCTTTGTTCAATTGTGTTATAAATACGAGAAGATAATGCCACGGAATTATAAGCAAATCTTGTCTGATAAATGAACTAGTGTAGCCCACAGCCATATGGTATAGCCAGATAAGGACTTAACATTAGGACAACTCATAGTATACTATTCTGTTCTTCTGAAATAGACTATATTTTCCTCATATCATGTTTCTTTAGACCTGTCTAAAATAAATAATGGATTTATTGTGAAGGTGTAGGCTATGTAGATGTTCCAAAGGTCTGCATCAGTGGGTTGTTGGCTGTGTATGTAGGCCAGGAAATGCTAAATGTTTTTACGTTAATTAATGTTCAATTACCGTGAGACCGACAGTTGTTTGCGTGACACCGCCGGCTGATGAAATTGTGACTGCCACAGCCCTAGTGTGTGCCTTTCCAAATCATGTCCAATCAATTTAATTTACCACAGGGGGACTCCAATCAAGTTGTAGGAACATCTCAAAAATTATCAATGAATCTCATAGCAAAGGGTCTGAATAGTTATGTAAATAAGGTGTTTCTGTTTTGTATTTGTAATACATTTGCAAAATATCTAAACATGTTTTTCAATTTGTCATTATGAGGTATTGTGTAGATTCATGAGGGGAAAAATATTTCATACATTTATGAATAAGGCTGTAACTTAACAAAATGTTTAAAAAAGTCAAGGGGTTTGAATACTTTAGCTATATTGATCACTTTGGCTATAAGAAAGGGCATTTGACACTTTTCAGAGCTGTTTCCTCAAAGCCAAGTCTCTGTGGTAGATATCTAAATGAATAAGTGTTGTGTGTCACGCCTTGGTCATTGTATTTTGTGTTTTTGTTATATGTTTGGGTAGGCCAGGGTGTGACATGGGTTTATATGTTGTGATTCGTATTGGGGTTTGTATTATTTGGGATCGCGGCTGATTAGGTGTGTTAGGCTTGGCTGCCTGAGGCGATTCTCAATCAGAGTCAGGTGCTTGTCGTTGTCTCTGATTGGGAACCGTATTTAGGTAGCCTTGAGTTCGCTTTGTATTTTGTGGGTGTTTGTTCCTGTCTTTGTGTAGTTGTCACCAGATAGGCTGTAATTAGTTTCACGTTCTGTTGTTTTTGTATTTAGATTCAGTTATTTCATGTACCGCGTTTTCATTCATTAAAGGCATGAGTAACCAACACGCTGCATTTCGGTCCGACTCTCTTCTTTCAACAGACGAACGCCGTTACATTGTGGCTCATCAAGGGAAAACATACATGGATTGAATATGAGGTGGATATTCACAATAAGCTCCTAAAACTAGGTGACCCAACAACGTGTTTGTTTCTACTTACTCAGGACCACCAACAACCTCTATACGTTGAAGTCATTTCACACAAGATGTAAACAGATACATGTTGATTAAGTTCTATGCAAATTTCTCATTGTATTTAACAACTGATATTTCTAACGGTTCTCAACTGCCTTGGTGGTCATCGCAGCCAATCACGATCAGACACTCAACCAAAAACCTCTGACCTCACTGTCCGACCTTCATCCAATCACAGGAAGTGATTTCATTTGTCATTTTGCTGGTATAGACTGGGCCAGATGGTTTCCACTTTCTATTCAGTCCTGTATTGCTAAGAAATTCCATAAATTAACTTTTAACAAGGCACACCTGTTAATTGAAATGCATTCAAGCTGACTACCTCAATCAAAACAAATCAAATCAAATGTATTGTTCACATACATATGTTTAGCAGATTCAATTGCAGGTGTAGAGAAATGCTTATACTGTGACGGTGGTTGAGAGAATGCCAAGAGTGTGGAAAGCTGTCAAGGCAAAAGGTGGCTACTTTGAAGAATCTCAAATATAAAATATATTTTGATTTGTATAACACCTTTTTGGTTACTACATGATTCCATAAATGTTATTTCATAGTTTTGATGTCTTCACTAGTATTGTACAACGAAGAACATTTAAAAAATAAAGAAACTCTTGAATGAGTAGGCGTGTCAACTTTTGACTGGTATATATATTTCATATTTTTTTGCCGAATAGATTAATATTTGTTTTGAAATGACAAATCTGATTCCAATCTTACAATGTTGATTGGGGGACAGCATACAGTGTTACTCACTCTGACATATGCCTGTTTACTTTTGGTACATCGAGCATGCATACTGTTGTTAAAGGTGCATAACAATAATTACTTTTCTCATTACACTTTAAGCAGTGGGTATACTTTCCCAGCATTTTAACTTACCTGCAGCTGAGTGTTAATATTTCATATGCCAAAATTTGATCCTGTGTTTTTAATTAGCTTCCTCATGGATTTTTGCAGAGGATAGAATAATCTGGTTATTAATTAATTAGCCATATGTTTATTTATATTTCATGAAATTAGCTGCTAATCAATGGGCAAATAATACATTCTAACAATCTTTTTAATTTCTCTGAATTACTCTTCATTCATTGTACCAGGTGAAATTACAAGAGCCTTTTATGAATGATAACTTGAGGATACAACTGGTTCTCTCTTTTTTTGAAGGAACATTTTATTTTTAGCCTCCTGGCAGCTGTTACAGGAGCTTTTGTTTTCTAGGTCGCTGAGACACTACAGCAGGATGCCAATCTCTAGTGACATCTCACATGCACTCTGAAGGTGACCAAGTGCATGAAAAATCCTCAAATATCAACATGACCAAAAACAAATGATTTATCTGACTTTGTATTCTCTCAGTCTGAGTTTTAAGCCACTGGACAGTATATTGAAAGTAAGAATCAGGAATGAATACTATGACGAAATCATGTCAGGAAAAAATGGTACTGTTTAAAAAACACCGCATGCATTCCTGGTTGTCCATGTCATTTCAACACTGAAGAAATCATGGCAGGAAAATACATACTGTTTTCATTGTAGTTTATCAACAGTAAACAGCCAATTCTCTGCCTTTCTGTTTATTTGAGTACAGGTCACAGAGCCGTTATACTGACACTGTAACATTACTTTGGAACAGCTGTTGAATTCTTATAACATGCATAAGCTATAGTATTTCAGGGTCACACAAAAACATCCAGTTGTCTGTGTACAATTTCAAGGAAGATTGTAGCAAACGCGATCTTTCAACATCCACCAATATTTCAATGTATATTTCCTCCACGCTGTATTACCTCCCTACTCCCCTATGACAACAGTCTCTATTGAGGTCAGCATTTATATACATTTGATTTGTACATTGATGTGTTTTATCAACGATAAGCTCCACAGCGTAAGTAATGTTGAGTCATGAGCAGCAGTAGCTGTGGCCCAGTTCCTGGAAAGTAGAACCTGTCTTCTAACCATCTTGGCCCCACCACGAGCTGTGTTCCAGTGGTGAGCAAGAACATAATGGATGCTGGAAACTTGGCATCAAGAGAGGGGGCGATTAAGCTGAATCCCAGACACGAAAACAAGTTGTCTGTCCAAAACTGCCTTCTTCCTCACAGTATGTCCCTGCTGGGATGGAGACAGGCACACAAACAGACTGCTTGTCATATAGCCAGGTCATTTGAGTAGCAGAGGAGACTTGAGTTATTAAAACTAAATGGCTCAGAGAGAAATGTTTCTGCTGCCACAGAATGTCTATCTCCTGACCAACAGATTCACTTTTTGGTGTAGACCCGCCTAAGTACTTTGCTTGTGGAAGATTTTACCTCCCCTGTGGAAAGGCTAATTCTGCTTGTCAACAGAACACAATTCCAACTTGTACTGTAGTTAACCAAATGGAATTCACACATGAATTCATACGTAGGCCTGCAGTATTCTTCGACCAATCAGGTATCAGACCTGAGCTTTCTCAACAAGGCTGTGAAGCCTTTGACCTCCTCCCACAGCATAAAAATAGCTATGTCATTTGAGTCATGGCAACCAATGTAACCAACTGGGTATCAAACCTGGTGTTTGCACCTCAGACAGCCTGCTGGTCTAAATGGCTAGTGTTGATATTGTTAATGCTGATACTGTCTTGTGTGCAATATGAAAAAACACTGACGAAAGGTCCATCCAAAATAGATTGGAGAATGCATCAAGTAGAATACATTAATCGAGCTACTAATTCTCCATTTATTTCCTTCTTTAAATCGAAAATGAATGAACGTTAAATAATGTTGGAGCATAATGGCTGCCGTGGAGCCATATAAGCTTCTTCATCTCGTGCCAGAACTTTTGGGAATAATAAAGTTGGTTGTTTCTACAAGGAAACTGCAAACAGGAGGCTGTGATGTCATCGTAGAGTGACAGGCAGGCTTCTTTTAAACAGGTAGGTAAGGGCAACTGGGCCTGTCCATAACTGTCCCCAACGCCACCACCTTGGCTCAGGCCTGTGTGACAGATGGAGTGACTGGCATCTCTCAGAAGCTCGAAGATGA
>NW_025755373.1:0-7826 GCF_021184085.1 Oncorhynchus gorbuscha
CATGTCAGTCTGTAACCATGTTTCCCTCATGTCAGTCTGTAACCATGTTTCCCTCATGTCAGTCTGTAACCATGTTTCCCTCATGTCAGTCTGTAACCATGTTTCCTCATGTCATGTCTGTAACCATGTTTCCCTCATGTCAGCTCCATGTTTCCCTCATGTCAGTCCATGTTTCCTCATGTCAGTCCATGTTTCCCTCATGTCAGTCCATGTTTCCCTCATGTCAGTCCATGTTTCCCTCATGTCAGTCCATGTTTCCCTTATGTCAGTCCATGTTTCCCTCATGTCAATCCATGTTTTCCTCATGTCAGTCTGTACCATGTTTCCCTCATGTCAGTCCATGTTTCCCTCATGTCAGTCCATGTTTCCTCATGTCAGTCCATGTTTCCCTCATGTCAGTCCATGTTTCCCTCATGTCAGTCCATGTTTCCCTCATGTCAGTCCATGTTTCCTCATGTCAGTCCATGTTTCCTTTATGTCAATCCATGTTTCCCTCATGTCAGTCCATGTTTCCCTCATGTCAGTCCATGTTTCCCTCATGTCAGTCCATGTTTCCCTCATGTCAGTCCATGTTTCCCTCATGTCAGTCCATGTTTCCCTCATGTCAGTCCATGTTTCCCTTATGTCAATCCATGTTTCCTCTTATGTCAGTCTGTAACCATGTTTCCCTCATGTCAGTCTGTAACCATGTTTCCCTCATGTCAGTCTGTAACCATGTTTCCCTCATGTCAGTCTCATGTTTCCCTCATGTCAGTCCATGTTTCCCTCTTATGTCAGTCTGTAACCATGTTTCCCTCTTATGTCAGTCTGTAACCATGTTTCCTCATGTCAGTCTGTAACCATGTTTCCCTCATGTCAGTCTGTAACCATGTTTCCTCATGTCAGTCCGTAACCATGTTTCCCTCATGTCAGTCCATGTTTCCCTCATGTCAGTCCATGTTTCCTCATGTCAGTCCATGTTTCCTCATGTCAATCCATGTTTCCCTCTATGTCAGTCTGTAACCATGTTTCCTCTTATGTCAGTCTGTAACCATGTTTCCTCATGTCAGTCTGTAACCATGTTTCCCTCATGTCAGTCTGTAACCATGTTTCCCTCATGTCAGTCTGTAACCATGTTTCCCTCATGTCAGTCTGTAACCATGTTTCCTCATGTCAGTCCATGTTTCCCTCTTATGTCAGTCCATGTTTCCCTCATGTCAGTCTGTAACCATGTTTCCCTCATGTCAGTCCGTAACCATGTTTCCCTCATGTCAGTCCATGTTTCCCTCATGTCAGTCCATGTTTCCCTTATGTCAGTCCATGTTTCCTCTCATGTCAGTCTGTAACCATGTTTCCCTCATGTCAGTCTGTAACCATGTTTCCTTATGTCAATCCATGTTTCCCTTATGTCAATCCATGTTTCCCTCATGTCAGTCCATGTTTCCCTCATGTCAATCCATGTTTCCCTCATGTCAGTCTGTAACCATGTTTCCCTCATGTCAGTCCATGTTTCCCTATGTCAGTCCATGTTTCCCTCATGTCAGTCCATGTTTCCTCATGTCAGTCCATGTTTCCTTATGTCAGTCCATGTTTCCCTCATGTCAATCCATGTTTTCCTCATGTCAGTCTGTAACCATGTTTCCCTCATGTCAGTCCATGTTTCCTCATGTCAGTCCATGTTTCCTCATGTCAGTCCATGTTTCCCTCATGTCAGTCCATGTTTCCTCATGTCAGTCCATGTTTCCCTCATGTCAGTCCATGTTTCCCTCATGTCAGTCCATGTTTCCCTTATGTCAATCCATGTTTCCCTCATGTCAGTCCATGTTTCCTCATGTCAGTCCATGTTTCCTCATGTCAGTCCATGTTTCCTTTATGTCAATCCATGTTTCCCTCATGTCAGTCCATGTTTCCTCATGTCAGTGTCCATGTTTCCCTCATGTCAGTCCATGTTTCCTCATGTCATGTCCATGTTTCCTTATGTCAATCCATGTTTCCCTCTCATGTCAGTCTGTAACCATGTTTCCCTCATGTCAGTCTGTAACCATGTTTCCCTCATGTCAGTCTGTAACCATGTTTCCCTCATGTCAGTCTGTAACCATGTTTCCCTCATGTCAGTCTGTAACCATGTTTCCCTCATGTCAGTCCATGTTTCCCTCATGTCAGTCCATGTTTCCTCATGTCAGTCCATGTTTCCCTCATGTCAGGTCCATGTTTCCCTCATGTCAGTCCATGTTTCCCTCATGTCAGTCCATGTTTCCTCATGTCAGTCCATGTTTCCTCATGTCAGTCCATGTTTCCCTCATGTCAGTCCATGTTTCCCTTATGTCAGTCCATGTTTCCCTCATGTCAATCCATGTTTTCCTCATGTCAGTCTGTAACCATGTTTCCCTCATGTCAGTCCATGTTTCCCTCATGTCAGTCCATGTTTCCTCATGTCAGTCCATGTTTCCTTATGTCAGTCCATGTTTCCTCATGTCAGTCCATGTTTCCCTCATGTCAGTCCATGTTTCCTCATGTCAGTCCATGTTTCCTATGTCAATCCATGTTTCCTCTATGTCAGTCTGTAACCATGTTTCCCTCATGTCAGTCTGTAACCATGTTTCCCTCATGTCAGTCTGTAACCATGTTTCCCTCATGTCAGTCTGTAACCATGTTTCCTCATGTCAGTCTGTAACCATGTTTCCCTCATGTCAGTCCATGTTTCCCTCATGTCAGTCCATGTTTCCCTCATGTCAGTCCATGTTTCCCTCATGTCAGTCCATGTTTCCCTCATGTCAGTCCATGTTTCCTCTCATGTCAGTCCATGTTTCCTTATGTCAGTCCATGTTTCCCTCATGTCAATCCATGTTTTCCTCATGTCAGTCTGTAACCATGTTTCCCTCATGTCAGTCCATGTTTCCCTCATGTCAGTCCATGTTTCCTCATGTCAGTCCATGTTTCCCTCATGTCAGTCCATGTTTCCCTCATGTCAGTCCATGTTTCCCTCATGTCAGTCCATGTTTCCTCATGTCAGTCCATGTTTCCCTTATGTCAATCCATGTTTCCCTCATGTCAGTCCATGTTTCCCTCATGTCAGTCCATGTTTCCCTCATGTCAGTCCATGTTTCCCTTATGTCAGTCCATGTTTCCTCATGTCAGTCCATGTTTCCTCATGTCAGTCCATGTTTCCTCATGTCAGTCCATGTTTCCCTTATGTCAATCCATGTTTCCTCTTATGTCAGTCTGTAACCATGTTTCCCTCATGTCAGTCTGTAACCATGTTTCCCTCATGTCAGTCTGTAACCATGTTTCCCTCATGTCAGTCTGTAACCATGTTTCCCTCATGTCAGTCCATGTTTCCCTCTTATGTCAGTCTGTAACCATGTTTCCCTTATGTCAGTCTGTAACCATGTTTCTCATGTCAGTCTGTAACCATGTTTCCTCATGTCAGTCTGTAACCATGTTTCCCTCATGTCAGTCTGTAACCATGTTTCCCTCATGTCAGTCTGTAACCATGTTTCCCTCATGTCAGTCTGTAACCATGTTTCCCTCATGTCAATCCATGTTTCCCTCTTATGTCAGTCTGTAACCATGTTTCCCTCTTATGTCAGTCTGTAACCATGTTTCCCTCATGTCAGTCTGTAACCATGTTTCCTCATGTCAGTCTGTAACCATGTTTCCCTCATGTCAGTCCGTAACCATGTTTCCCTCATGTCAGTCCATGTTTCCTCATGTCAGTCCATGTTTCCTCATGTCAATCCATGTTTCCCTCTTATGTCAGTCTGTAACCATGTTTCCTCTATGTCAGTCTGTAACCATGTTTCCTCATGTCAGTCTGTAACCATGTTTCCCTCATGTCAGTCTGTAACCATGTTTCCCTCATGTCAGTCTGTAACCATGTTTCCCTCATGTCAGTCTGTAACCATGTTTCCCTCATGTCAGTCTGTAACCATGTTTCCCTCATGTCAGTCCATGTTTCCCTCATGTCAGTCTGTAACCATGTTTCCTCATGTCAGTCCATGTTTCCCTCTCATGTCAGTCTATAAGCTTCTATGTCAGTCCATGTTTCCCTTTATGTCAGTCCATGTTTCTTATGTCAGTCCATGTTTCATGTCAATCCATGTTTCATGTCGTCTGTAATGATAGCTTCTCTATGTCAGTCTGGCTGTGTAACCATGTTTCCCTCATGTCAGTCTGTAATATGTTTCCTCATGTCAGTCCATGTTTCCCCCATGTCAGTCTGTAACCATGTTTCTCTTATGTCAGTCTGTAACCATGTTTCCCTTTATGTCAGTCTGTAACCATAGCCTCATGTCTTGATCTGTCCATGTTTTTACCCCTCATGTCAGTCTGTAACTATGTTTCCCTATGTCAGTCCGTAACCATGTTTCCCTCATGTCAGTCCATGTTTCCTCATGCTATCTAATCAGCCTCTCTATGTCAATCCATGTTTCTTCATAATGGTCAGTCTGTAACCATGTTCCCTCTCCTTGTCAGTCTGTAACCATGTTTCCCTCTCATGTCAGTTTGTAACCATGTTTCCCTATGTCAGTCTGTAACCATGTTTCATGTCAGTCTGTAACCATGTTTCTCCTCATGTCAGTCTGTAACCATGTGTTTCCTTATGTCGTCTGTAACTCATACTTCTTCATGTTTGTCCATGCTTCTCTTTATGTCAGTCTGTAACTATGTTTCTTCATGTCAGTCCACATGTTTCCTCATGCTAGTCCATGTTTCTTTATGTCAGTCCATGTTTCCTCCTCATGTCAGTCTGTAACCATGTTTCCCTCATGTCAGTCTGTAACCATGTTTCCTTATGTCAATCCATGTTTCCCTTATGTCAATCCATGTTTCCCTGGCGTCAGTCCATGTTTCCTCATGTCAATCCATGTTTCCCCTCATGTCAGTCTGTAACCATGTTTCCCTCATGTCAGTCCATGTTTCCCTCATGTCAGTCCATGTTTCCTCATGTCAGTCCATGTTTCCCTCATGTCAGTCCATGTTTCCCTCATGTCAGTCCATGTTTCCCTCATGTCAGTCCATGTTTCCCTTATGTCAGTCCATGTTTCCCTCATGTCAATCCATGTTTTCCTCATGTCAGTCTGTAACCATGTTTCCCTCATGTCAGTCCATGTTTCCTCATGTCAGTCCATGTTTCCTCATGTCAGTCCATGTTTCCCTCATGTCAGTCCATGTTTCCCTCATGTCAGTCCATGTTTCCCTCATGTCAGTCCATGTTTCCCTCATGTCAGTCCATGTTTCCCTTATGTCAATCCATGTTTCCTCATGTCAGTCCATGTTTCCCTCATGTCAGTCCATGTTTCCCTCATGTCAGTCCATGTTTCCTTATGTCAATCCATGTTTCCTCATGTCAGTCCATGTTTCCCTCATGTCAGTCCATGTTTCCCTCATGTCAGTCCATGTTTCCCTTATGTCAATCCATGTTTCCCTCTTATGTCAGTCTGTAACCATGTTTCCCTCATGTCAGTCTGTAACCATGTTTCCCTCATGTCAGTCTGTAACCATGTTTCCCTCATGTCAGTCTGTAACCATGTTTCCCTCATGTCAGTCTGTAACCATGTTTCCTCATGTCAGTCCATGTTTCCCTCATGTCAGTCCATGTTTCCTCATGTCAGTCCATGTTTCCTCATGTCAGTCCATGTTTCCTCATGTCAGTCCATGTTTCCCTCATGTCAGTCCATGTTTCCCTCATGTCAGTCCATGTTTCCCTTATGTCAGTCCATGTTTCCCTCATGTCAATCCATGTTTTCCTCTATGTCAGTCTGTAACCATGTTTCCCTCATGTCAGTCCATGTTTCCTCATGTCAGTCCATGTTTCCTCATGTCAGTCCATGTTTCCCTCATGTCAGTCCATGTTTCCTCATGTCAGTCCATGTTTCCCTCATGTCAGTCCATGTTTCCCTCATGTCAATCCATGTTTCCCTCATGTCAGTCCATGTTTCCTCATGTCAGTCCATGTTTCCCTCATGTCAGTCCATGTTTCCCTTATGTCAGTCCATGTTTCCCTCATGTCAGTCCATGTTTCCTCATGTCAGTCCATGTTTCCCTCATGTCAGTCCATGTTTCCTTATGTCAATCCATGTTTCCTCTTATGTCAGTCTGTAACCATGTTTCCCTCATGTCAGTCTGTAACCATGTTTCCCTCATGTCAGTCTGTAACCATGTTTCCTCATGTCAGTCTGTAACCATGTTTCCCTCATGTCAGTCCATGTTTCCCTCTTATGTCAGTCTGTAACCATGTTTCCTCATGTCAGTCTGTAACCATGTTTCCCTCATGTCAGTCTGTAACCATGTTTCCTCATGTCAGTCTGTAACCATGTTTCCCTCATGTCAGTCTGTAACCATGTTTCCTCATGTCAGTCCATGTTTCCCTCATGTCAGTCCATGTTTCCTCATGTCAGTCCATGTTTCCTCATGTCAGTCCATGTTTCCCTCATGTCAGTCCATGTTTCCCTCATGTCAGTCCATGTTTCCTCATGTCAGTCCATGTTTCCTTATGTCAGTCCATGTTTCCTCATGTCAATCCATGTTTCCCTCATGTCAGTCTGTAACCATGTTTCCCTCATGTCAGTCTGTAACCATGTTTCCCTCATGTCAGTCTGTAACCATGTTTCCCTCATGTCAGTCCATGTTTCCTCATGTCAGTCCATGTTTCCCTCATGTCAGTCCATGTTTCCCTCATGTCAGTCCATGTTTCCCTCATGTCAGTCCATGTTTCCCTCATGTCAGTCCATGTTTCCCTTATGTCAGTCCATGTTTCCCTCATGTCAATCCATGTTTCCCTCATGTCAGTCTGTAACCATGTTTCCCTCATGTCAGTCTGTAACCATGTTTCCCTCATGTCAGTCTGTAACCATGTTTCCCTCATGTCAGTCCATGTTTCCCTCTATGTCAGTCTGTAACCATGTTTCCCTCTATGTCAGTCTGTAACCATGTTTCCCTCTATGTCAGTCTGTAACCATGTTTCCCTCATGTCAGTCTGTAACCATGTTTCCTCATGTCAGTCTGTAACCATGTTTCCCTCATGTCAGTCCGTAACCATGTTTCCCTCATGTCAGTCCATGTTTCCTCATGTCAGTCCATGTTTCCCTCATGTCAATCCATGTTTCCTCTTATGTCAGTCTGTAACCATGTTTCCCTCATGTCAGTCTGTAACCATGTTTCCTCATGTCAGTCTGTAACCATGTTTCCCTCATGTCAGTCTGTAACCATGTTTCCCTCATGTCAGTCTGTAACCATGTTTCCCTCATGTCAGTCTGTAACCATGTTTCCCTCATGTCAGTCTGTAACCATGTTTCCTCTCATGTCAGTCCATGTTTCCCTCTTATGTCAGTCTGTAACCATGTTTCCCTCATGTCAGTCCATGTTTCCCTCATGTCAGTCCATGTTTCCCTTATGTCAGTCCATGTTTCCCTCTCATGTCAGTCTGTAACCATGTTTCCCTCATGTCAGTCTGTAACCATGTTTTCCTCTTATGTCAATCCATGTTTCCTCATGTCAGTCCATGTTTCTCATGTCAATCCATGTTTCCCTCATGTCAGTCTGTAACCATGTTTCCCTCATGTCAGTCTGTAACCATGTTTCCCTCATGTCAGTCTGTAACCATGTTTCCTCATGTCAGTCCATGTTTCCCTCATGTCAGTCTGTAACCATGTTTCCCTCATTAGTCAGTCTGTAACCATGTTTCCCTCATGTCAGTCCATGTTTCCTCTTATGTCAGTCTGTAACCATGTTTCCTTATGTCAGTCTGTAACCATGTTTCCCTCATGTCCAGGTCTGTAACCATGTTTCCTCTCATGTCAGTCTGTAACCATGTTTCCTCTCATGTCAGTCTGTAAACCATGTTT
>NW_025755374.1:0-2500 GCF_021184085.1 Oncorhynchus gorbuscha
TGATTTCTTCTCTTACATCTGCAAGCAGAGTCTGAACATCCACAGGATGTCATTGTCTCCTAAATCCGTGCAATGGATACTGCTATAGGTTTCAGGAGTTTCAGGCTGCTAACCACTCTCTCCCAAAATACATAATCCAGGAAGATCCTTGATGGGGCAGTCTGTGATATGGCCATTTCTTGGAGAGACTCCTTCCTCCAGGAGACTGTCAAACATGATGACAACACCACCCCAATGAGTGTTTCTGGGCAGCTTCAATGTTATGCTCTTATTCTTCTCACTTTGCTTGATGAGGCAGATTGCTGCTATAACTTGATGACCCTTCACATACCTAACTATTTCCTTGGCTGTCTTATAGAGTGTATCCATTTTGTTAGTGCCAATATGTCATTGAGGAGCAGATGCAATGCATGAGCAGCCCAGCCAATGGGTGTGATGTGAGGGTAGGACTCTCCTCCACTTTTGACCAAGCAGCCTATACAAATGTAAGCAAGGTCTGTTGTCCCTTGTGTTTGTGCTCTTTGTGGAATACTGGAGATGGTTATTCCTTGCCCATGAACATTCAACCACCCATCAGAGTTGATTGCAATACAGTCTGCTTTCGCTATGAGTTGCTTGACCTTCACTTGAACTCTGTTGAACTCTTCATCCAGCAAATGAGTAGATAAAGCATGTCTGGTTGGAGGCGTGTATGCTGGGTGAAGAACATTCAGAAGTATCTTCCAATACACATTGCCTGTGAGCATCAGAGGTGAACCAGTTGCATACACAGCTCGAGCAAAACATTCATCAGCATTTCTCTGACTATGTTCCTCCATTTGAGTCAAAACAAAACTCTGATTCCAGAAGGACCATGAGCTCTTGATATCAATAAGGTGTCATATTCATCATTTTCACCTCGAATAGAAGTAGAGGGACTTTTGTCAGAGGTTGCTTGTTGTGAGTGCTGAGGGAACTTTATGCACTTGGCCAGATAATTCTGCATCCTTGTTACGTTCTTCACATATGATTTGGCACAGTATTTGAACATGTACACAGCTTTTCCTTCTACATTAGCTGCAGTAAAATGTCTCCACACATCAGATAGCGCCCGTGTCATTTTCCTGTAAAGATTAGAAAAAAATGAGTAAATAAATACCCAAATAGAATTCCATGTACAGATAAATAGTTAAGCAGTTAGATTAAACAACTCCTTTGTAAGATAAATGTTTTAAAGTGAAACATATATGGAAATGGGTGAATTAACACTCCACAGTCAGCAGGCTCAAGCAAGCTAATACCCACATGGTTGCAAAAACGAACTAGCAGATTTTGTTAACAAATTAGAAATGATTTAAACACACTTTGTTGTAGGCTACTATTTACTAGATAACAAAATATCATGTCGTATAAAATATATTCCCCCCAACCAGTATCGCAATTAAAACTTACCAGAAAGCATGTAGTCCTTGGCTCAGACAGTGTACTAGTGTGGGATCAAATCAAATCAAATCAAATTTTATTTGTCACATACACATGGTTAGCAGATGTTAATGCGAGTGTAGCGAAATGCTTGTGCTTCTAGTTCCGACAATGCAGTGATAACCGACAAGTAATCTAACTAACAATTCCAAAACTACTGTCTTATACACAGTGTAAGGGGATAAGGAACATGTACATAAGGATATATGAATGAGTGATGGTACAGAGCAGCATACAGTAGATGGTATCGAGTACAGTATATACATATGAGATGAGTGTGTAGACAAAGTAAACAAAGTGGCATAGTTAAAGTGGCTAGTGATACATGTGTTACATAAGGATGCAGTCGATGATGTAGAGTACAGTATATACATATGCATATGAGATGAATAATGTAGGGTAAGTAACATTATATAAGGTAGCATTGTTTAAAGTGGCTAGTGATATATTTACATCATTTCCCATCAATTCCCATTATTAATATGGCTGGAGTTGGGTCAGTGTCAATGACAGTGTGTTGGCACAACCACTCAGTGTTAGTGGTGGCTGTTTAACAGTCTGATGGCCTTGAGATAGAAGCTGTTTTTCAGTCTCTCGGTCCCAGCTTTGATGCACCTGTACTGACCTCGCCTTCTGGATGATAGCGGGGTGAACAGGCAGTGGTTCGGTGGTTGATGTCCTTGATGATCTTTATGGCCTTCCTGTAACAACGGGTGGTGTAGGTGTCCTGGAGGGCAGGTAGTTTCCCCCCGGTGATGCGTTGTGCAGTTCTCACTACCCTCTGGAGAGCCTTACGGTTGAGGGCGGAGCAGTTGCCGTACCAGGCGGTGATGCAGCCCCGCCAGGATGCTCTCGATTGTGCATCTGTAGAAGTTTGTGAGTGCTTTTGGTGACAAGCCGAATTTCTTCAGCCTCCTGAGGTTGAATAGGCGCTGCTGCGCCTTCTTCCACCGACGCTGTCAGTGTGAGTGGACCAATTCAGTTTGTCTGTGATGTGTATGCCGAGGAACTTAAAACTAGCTACCCTCTCCTACTGTTC
>NW_025755375.1:0-7823 GCF_021184085.1 Oncorhynchus gorbuscha
TCCAGTAAAGTAAAATACAATCAAAAAAACACAACTTCCACTCGTAATGACGAGAACCGACTGGAGACTCGATCTTGAACAGCAGGTTGCCTCGGGAAGGCACTTGAACCTAGCAGACTCAGACACCTGCTCACCACGCAGCATCTGAGGGAAACACGACACGACAGGGCGATACACAAACACAGCACGGTGAACAATAGATAAGGATCCGACAGGACAGGAACGGAAAACAAGGGAAGAAATAGGGACTCTAATCAGGGGAAAAGATAAGGAACAGGTGTGGGAAGACTAAATGATTGATTAGGGGAATAGGAACAGCTGGGAGCAGGAACGGAACGATAGAGAGAAGAGAGAGAGGAAGGGAGAGAGAAAAATGGGAACGAACCTAAAAAGACCAGCAGGGGGAAAACGAACAGAAGGAAAAGCAAAATGACAAGATGATATAAGACAAAACATGACAGTACCCCCCCACTCACCGAGCGCCTCCTGGCGCTCTCGAGGAGGAACACTGGCGGCAACGGAGGAAATCATAGATCAAACGGTCCAGCACGTCCCGAGAAAGAACCCAACTCCTCTCCTCAGGACCGTAACGAAAAACGATAAAAAAGGGAAACTAGGGTACTACTCTAAAAAAAAAAAGAGAACTAGGGACAGACTGAGACACAGCAAGGGCAGGAACAAGAACAGGAGAGATGCGATGGCAGGGAACAGACTGAGACCCAGCAAGACCAGGAGCAGAAGCAGAAAAAAAATTACCAGACTTCTGCGGGCAGTCTGAACACGCAGCCGCGAAACGGCGCGTGTCACGCTCCTGAGTAGGCCACCAAAACCGCTGGCGAATAGAAGCAAGCGTACCCCGAACGCCGGGATGGCCAGCTAACTTGGCAGAGTGAGCCCACTGAAGAACAGCCAGACGAGTAGAAACAGGAACGAAAAGAAGGTTACTAGGACAAGCGCGCGGCGACGCAGTGTGCGTGAGTGCTTGCTTAACCTGTCTCTCAATTCCCCAGACAGTCAACCCGACAACACGCCCAACAGGAAGGATCCCCTCGGGATCGGTAGAAGCCACAGAAGAACTAAAGAGACGGGATAAAGTATGAGGCTTGGTGTTCTTAGTACCCGGGCAATAAGAAATAACGAACTCGAAACGAGCGAAAAACAACGCCCAACGAGCATGACGCGCATTCAGTCGTTTGGCATAACGGATGTACTCAAGGTTCCTTTGGTCAGTCCAAACGACAAAAGGAACGGTCGCCCCTCCAACCACTGTCGCCATCTGCCTAGGGCTAAACGGATGGCGAGCAGTTCGCGGTTAGCCACATCATAGTTACGTTCCGACGGTGACAGGCGATGAGAAAAATACGCACAAGGGTGGACCCCATCGTCCAGTATCGGAGCGCTGGGACAGAATGGCTCCCACGCCCACCCTGACGCGTCAACCTCAACAATAAACTGTTTAGTGACGTCAGGTGCAACAAGGATAGGAGCGGATGCAAACGCTTCTTAAAGAGATCAGAACAACAATCATACGACCGGTGAGGAGGAAGGGAGTTGGTTCTGGACCGACTGAAGACCGTGCGCAGACCATGATATTCCTCCGGCACTCCTGTCAAATCACCAGGTTCCTCCTGAGAAGAGGGGACAGAACAAACAGGAGAAATAGCAGACATTAAACACTTCACATGACAAGAAACGTTCCAAGAAAGGATAGAATTACTAGACCAATCAAAAGAAGGATTATGACACACTAGCCAGGGATGACCCAAAACAACAGGTGTAAAAGGTGAACAAAAAATCAAAAAAGAAATAGTCTCACTATGGTTACCAGATACAGTGAGGGTTAAAGGTAGTGTTTCACATAATATACTGGGGAGAGGACTACCATCCAAGGCAAACATGACCGTGGGCTCCCTAACTGTCTGAGAGGAATGTCATGTTCCCGCGCCCAGGCTTCGTCCATAAAACAGCCCTCTGCCCCAGAGTCTATTAATGCACTGCAGGAAGCTGCCGATCCGGTCCAGCGTAGATGGACCGGTAAAGTATACATGTACTTGACGGAGAGGACCGTCTAGTAGCGCTTATCAGTCGCCCTCCGCTTACTGATGAGCTCTGGCCTTTAACTGGACATGAAATGACAAAATGACCAGCGGAACCGCAATAGAGACAGAGGCGGTTGGTGATTCTCCGTTCCTCTCCTTAGTCGAGATGCGAATACCCCCAGCTGCATGGGCTCAACACCTGAGTCAGTGGGGAAAGACGGTAGTGTCGGAGAGAGGGGAGACACAGTAAACGCGAGCTCTCTTCTATGAGCTCGGTGACGAAGATCTACCCGTCGTTCAATGCGAATAGCGAGTTCAATCAAAGAATCCACGCTGGATGGAACCTCCCGAGAGAGAATCTCATCCTTAACCTTAGCGTGGAGTCCTCCAGAAAACGAGCGAGCAACGCCTGCTCGTTCCAGTTACTGGAGGCAGCAAGAGTGCGAAACTCTATAGAGTAATCCGTTATGGATCGATTACCTTGACATAGGGAAGACAGGGACCAGGAAGCTTCTTTCCCAAAACTGAGCGATCAAAACCCTTATCATCTCCTCTTTAAAGTTCAGATAATTGTTAGTACACTCAGCGCTTGCCTCCCAGATAGCTGTGCCCCACTGCCGAGCCCGACCAGTAAGGAGTGATATGACGTAGGCAATCCGAGCTCTCTCTCTTGAGTATGTGTTGGGTTGGAGAGAGAACACGATATCACACTGGGTGAGAAAGGAGCGGCACTCAGTGGGCTGCCCAGAATAACATGGTGGGTTATTAACCCTAGGTTCCGGAGGCTCGGAAGAACCGGAAGTAGCTGGTGACACGAGACGAAGACTCTGATACTGTCCTGAGAGGTGGGAGACCTGAGCGGCCAGGGTTTCAACGGCATGCCGAGCAGCAGACAATTCCTGCTCGTGTCTGCCGAGCATCGCTCCCTGGAACTCGAGAGTAGAGTAGAGAGAATCCATAGTCGCTGGGTCCATTCTTGGTCGGATCCTTCTGTTATGCAGGTGAATGAGGACCCAAAAGCGACTTGGCGAAAACAGAGTCTTTAATCCAGTAAAGTAAAATACAATCAAAAAAAACACAACTTCCACTCGTAATGACGAGAACCGACTGGAGACTCGATCTTGAACAGCAGGTTGCCTCGGGAAGGCACTTGAACCTAGCAGACTCAGACACCTGCTCACCACGCAGCATCTGAGGGAAACACGACACGACAGGGCGATACACAAACACAGCACGGTGAACAATAGATAAGGATCCGACAGGACAGGAACGGAAAACAAGGGAAGAAATAGGGACTCTAATCAGGGGAAAAGATAAGGAACAGGTGTGGGAAGACTAAATGATTGATTAGGGGAATAGGAACAGCTGGGAGCAGGAACGGAACGATAGAGAGAAGAGAGAGAGGAAGGGAGAGAGAAAAATGGGAACGAACCTAAAAAGACCAGCAGGGGGAGAACGAACAGAAGGAAAAGCAAAATGACAAGATGATATAAGACAAAACATGACAGTAGCTTTATTTCGCTTTGTTTCCAGACTAGAAAACCAGTGACATTTAAATTAGGCGATCATGGGATATTGAATGGCTGTTTTGTGGATAGTATGGGCTTAGGGGGGTAATGCCATTTGACATAAATCTCTGATCCACATCAAAAAGAGAATAATCTATCCTTCATACTGCATAATACACCCTTAATGTTGTGATGTCATGGACATTTAAATAACTAAACAAACTCCATCCTCATCACCACATCTGCCATTACGAAACCCTAAATTATTCAAACAATTACATCACACATTCTCACGCTTTGTAATTGGAATCCAACCAGGCATCTACAGAACAACAGATTTAGCTTTGAAGAAGTAAAAGAAAACAGTATAACATTTATTTAAAAAACCGTGGCAGATTACTGTATCTCGACTGATCATTGTTGGACCCTGGTTAAAAATGCATGATGATAGAGGAGAGTCCCAAACGGTCTCTTTGTGAAACAGCGATTGTCTGTGACGTATGGACATCAGATGAGGATACACACTAAGTAGACACACAAAGTGGTTTTCTAAATTTCTCGATGACTCCGTCCTTGTTCGTGAAATGAGATAATAACGACTGGCGGTGATTTTGCTGCAGGCTCTTAAGTATCTAACACTCCCTTACCCCGTTGGTTATTTCAATTCAAAATGATTAGACTTTCGTAAGTATTTGAAGTAGTCGTTAATTGATAGTCGTTAAGAGGTTTCAAATTATTCATAACACACCAAACACATGCAAATAATATATTTTTTTACCTATAATTCTGTGTTTGGAGATCAAGGAGGGCAAGTCATTTCCAGTTTGATGTGTGATGTTGTACAGGTGCACTGATGCATTCCCATTCTCCGCCCCTAGTTTATAACTCCTTTGTGGCTGATGTGTTTAAGGACATGAATATTGCTTTGTGAGGCAGCCTCTGTGACCTAGACACAGACACCCACTCCATTTGAACACACACACACACAAACATAGACACAGACACATAGACGCACAGACACACACACACACACACACACACACACACACACACACACACACACACACACACACACACACACACACACACACACACACACACACACACACACACACACACACACACACACACACACACACACACACACACACACACATACACACACACACACACACACACACACACACACACACACACACACACACACACACACACACACACACACACACACACACACACACACACACACACACACACACACACTTATGCCTCCTTTATTTACAATCTCTTCCTAATCCGTGGGAATATGAGCGAATAAACAGTTTATCTTCCCACGGAACAGTCTTATTAATTATTTACAGAGATAATGTATTTCTCTTAACTGTCTGTGTAGCTGGGTTGAATATGGCCTTATGCTCTGCCTCTCGTGCAAATTCATCTTGATAATGTTCCTTTTTGTGTCATATTTAACCTCCATTTGTTAAAATGCAATTAGGCCACTTCTCAATTCATCATCTCCAGCACCAAACCAGTGTCTACAGACTAGAGGTCGACCGATTATGATTTTTCAACGCCAATACCGATTATTGAAGGGCCAAAAACGTCGATAGCGATTAATCGGACAATTTTTATTTTTTACAAATGTATTTGTAATAATGACAATTACAACAATACTGAATGAACACTTATATTAATGTGCGCGCTAACTAGCCAGCCATTTCACTTTGGTTACACCAGCCTCATCTCGGGAGTTGATAGGCTTGAAGTCATAAACAGCGCAACGAAGAGCTGCTGGCAAAACGCACGAGAGTGTTGTTTGAATTAATGTTTACACGCCTGCTTCTGCCTACCACCGCTCAGTCATATACTTAGATACTTGTATGCTCAGTCAGATTATATGCAACGCAGGACACGCTAGATAATATCTAGTAATATCCTCAACCATGTGTAGTTAACTAGTGAGTATGATTGATTGTTTTTTATAAGATAAGTTTAATGCTAGCTAGCAACTTACCTTGGCTTGCTGTATTTGCGTAACAGGCAGTCTCCTTGTGGAGTGCAACGAGAGAGAGGCAGGTCGTTATTGCGTTGGACTAGTTAACTGTAAGGTTGCAAGATTGGATCCCCCGAGCTGACAAGGTGAAAATTTGTCGTTCTGCCCCTGAACGAGGCAGTTAACCCACCATTTCTAGGCAGTCATTGAAAATAAGAATGTGTTCTTAACTGACTTGCCAAGTTAACCTGTTGCGACGAGAAATCCCGTATCCGGGATCTTAAGTATAGCCTCAAGCTCATTAGCATAACGCAACGTTAACTATTCATGAAAATCGCAAATGAAATTAAATAAATATATTGGCTCTCAAGCTCAAGCTTTTGTTAACCTCTTCAACCTATCGGGGCGCTATGTCATTATTGGATAAAAAACGTGCCCGTTTTAAGCTCAATATTTTGTCACGAAAAGATGCTCGACTATGCATATAATTGGCAGCTTTGGAAAGAAAACACTCTAACGTTTTGAAAACTGCAAAGATACTATCTGTGAGTGCCCCAGAACTGATTCAACAGGCGAAACCAAGATGAAACTTCAAACAGGAAATGAACAGGATTTTTGAAGCTCTGTTTTTCATTATCTCCTTATATGGCTGTGAAAGCGCCACGAATTAGCCTGCCCTTTCTATCTTTTCTCCATGTTGTCTGCAGCATTGTGACGTATTTGTAGGCATATCATTGGAAGATTGGCCATAAGAGACTACATTTACCAGGGGTCCCGCCCGGTGTCCTTTGTTGAAATTGTTGCATAATCTCCAAGCTGCTTGCATTCATCCATGTGATTGAGACAGAGAGGAGACTTCCAGGAATGATATATCATGAAGAGATATGTGAAAAACACCTTGAGGATTGATTCTAAACAACGTTTACCATGTTTCAGTCGATATTATGTAGTTAATGTGGAAGAAAGTTTGGCGTTTGGATGAATGAATTTCGTTTTTTTTTGGTAGCCAAACATGACGCAGAAAACGGACCGATTTCTCCTGCACAACTAATCTTTTAGGAAAACTGAACATTTGCTATCTAACTGAGAGTCTCCTCATTGAAAACATCCGAAGTTCTTCAAAGGTGTCATGCAGGTGAAAGAGGACCCAAAAGCGACTTAACAGAAACAGAGTTTATTCAAGTCCAAACAGAAAACGACAAATCCTGAATCCTTAACAGGAAATGTCCAAACAGGGAATAACAGAAATCCTCTAGTCTGTAGAGGGGAATAACAGGAGAAGCGGCCACAGACTGCAGGTCGCTTCGGGTAGGCGCAGGCCGTAGTTGACAGAGACACCTGCTCACACGCAGCATCTGATGAAGGCAAAAAACACGACAGGACAGGGCGATACACAATCACAGCACGGTGAATTCTAAACGAGGAACCGACAGGACAGGAACGGAACACAAAGGAATAAATAGGGACTCCAATCAGGGGAAAGGATCGGGAACAGGTGTGGGAAGACTAAATGATGATTAGGGGAATAGGAAGAGCTGGGAGCAGGAACGGAACGATAGAGAGAAGAGAGAGCGAGAGAGTGAGAGAGGGAGGGGGGAGAGAGAGGGATAGAAAGAGGGAAAGAACCTAATAAGACCAGCAGAGGGAAACGAATAGAATGGGGAGCACAGGGACAAGACATGATAATAAATGACAAACATGACAGTACCCCACTCACCGAGCGCTCCTGGCGCACTCGAGGAGGAATCCTGGCGGCAACGGAGGAAATCATCGATGAGTGAACGGTCCAGCACGCCCCGAGACGGAACCCAACTCCTCTCCTCAGGACCGCAACCCTCCCAATCCACTAAGTATTGGTGACCCCGTCCCGAGAACGCATGTCCATGATCTTATGTACCTTGTAAATAGGTGCGCTCGACAAGGACGGGAGGGGGAGGGAAGACGAACGGGGTGAAGAAAGGGCTTAACACAGAGACATGGAAGACAGGGATGGACGCGACGAAGATGTCGCGGAAGAAGCAGTCGCACAGCGACAGGATTGACGACCTGGGAGACACGGAACGGACCAATGAATCGCGGAGTCAACTTACGAGAAGCTGTCGAAGAGGAAGGTTGCGAGTGGAAAGCCACACTCTGGCCGCAACAATACCTGACTCTTAATCCTGCGTTTATTGGCGGCTCACCGTCTGTGCCCTGTAACGGCAAAGTGCAGACCTCACTCCTCCAGGTGCGCCACAACTGGACAAACGCTTGAGCGGAGGGAACGCTGACTCGGCAAGCTGG
>NW_025755376.1:0-7820 GCF_021184085.1 Oncorhynchus gorbuscha
GGGCTCATAGGGTTGTTCTGCTCAGAGCTGAGCGAGGGCTGAGAGCAATGGGGCGGAGATTGTGCAATGAATTATTGAAGGTATGGGAGTCTTTATGAGGGGAACATAGAGGATGGAAGCATCATAGGATAGAGAGAGAACCCAATGGTCTCTATAGAGTTTTAGGGCTCCGGGTGGCGCAGCGGTCTAAGGCACTGCAGTCACAACAGATCCTGGTTCGATTCAGGCTGTATCACAACGGGCTGTGATTGTGAATCCCATAGGGGCGGTGCCCAATTGGCCCAGCATTGTCCGGGTTTGGCCGGTGTAGGCGTCATTGTAGGCCATAAATTTGTTCTTAACTGACTTGCCTAGTTAAATACAGTAACGATGCTGGGTTTCTATTTTTAACGATCTGGCCTTTAACTAACCTGGTCCCAGATCGGTTTGATCTGGTCTTTAACTAACCTGATCCCAGAACGGTTTGATCTGGTCCCAAATCGGTTTGATCTGGCCTTTAACTAGCCTGATCCCAGATTGGTTTTGATCTGGCCTTTAACTAACCTGGTCCCAGATTAGTTTGTGCTGTCTTGCCAAGTCCTATCATCATTATTTGGCGTGACAGATCTTGACCAGGCTAGCCTTTAACAGGTGTGAGACAACATAGGGTTAGATCTTACTCGTCTGGCTGATGTGTCTGCCACTCTCCTCAACTGGCATCTGACTCGTCTGGGTGACATATCTGCCTCTCCTCATCTAGCATCTGACTCGTCTGGGTGACAGATGTCCTCTCCTCATCTAGCATCTGACTCGTCTGGGTGACATATCTGCCTCTCCTCATCTAGCATCTGACTCGTCTGGGTGACATATCCCTCTCCTCATCTAGCATCTGACTCGTCTGGGTGACATATCTGCCTCTCCTCATCTAGCATCTGACCTGGGTCTGGGTGACATATCTGCCTCTCCTCATCTGACATCTTACTCATCTGGCTGACATGTGTCTCTCCTCATCTGGCATCTGACTCGTCTAGCTGACATGTCTGCCTCTCCTCATCTGACATCTGATTCGTCTAGCTGACATGTCTGTCTCTCCTCATCTGGCATCTGACTTGTCTAGCTGACATGTCTGTCTCCTCATCTGACATCTGACTCGTCTAGCTGACATGTCTGCCTCTCCTCATCTGGCATCTGACTCGTCTAGCTGACATGTCTGCCTCTCCTCATCTGACATCTTACTCATCTGGCTGACATGTCTGTCTCCCTCATCTGGCATCTGACTCGTCTAGCTGACTTGTCTGCTTCTAACCCCCCCCCCCCACTGTCCATGTAAGCTCATTCCTTATGATCTAAAAGGACAATCTGATCCCTAGATCATCACTCATACCCTGAGACACGGGAATACAGTCCTGTAGTACTTCAGTCCTGAATAGTGACGTTTGAAAAGCAATCAGTGATTCATGTCCATGCAATGGAAACAAATGAAAGACTTGTCATTACAGATTCCCAATGACAGAAACCCTGTGTTAGGAATGACTGTGCTTGTTTCTGATGTCAGACCGCGGGTTAGAGTTAGGACACAGCAGGAGGACGGAGTAAACGTCTGGCGAACCAAAAACAAAACACATCCTGTTTATCACACACACATATACGGACTTGACACACACGCACGCACGCACGCACGCACGCACGCACGCACGCACGCACGCACGCACGCACGCACGCACGCACGCACGCACGCACACACACACACACACACACACACACACACACACACACACACACACACACACACACACACACACACACACACACACACACACACACACACACACACACACACACACATGATTAACTCTCTCTTAATAAACCGGTTCTATCCATCACCCCGCAGAACAGCCAGATTAACATCTGGATTGACAGCCAGATTAACATCTGTGTGTTTGTGTGTGTGTGAGACAGACATACAGAGAGATACTTATAAAATGCAGCACACAGCTGGCCTGGTGCTGGGACAAGAGTTCAGACAGACATTTTAGAGCACATGAAATATTCAAAACAAAAAAAAGGTTTTTTAGCCTGGCAGTGATGTCATCGTCTCTTTATCTCTACATGCGGCTGGATTTTTCCACCCCCAACGTCACGTTCCCTCTGGCGACTGGGTTGAAAGAGTTTGCGGTTTGTGTCCCTTCTTCAAACCATTGATGGATTTCCACAGGAGCTAATTTCACACAAGAGCAAGCACATTCAGTGGAAGGCCTATTCCATGTCTGTAAATGTTAAGTCGTCTATTGTTGTGTGTATATATGTGTTTTGTTTATTGTCAAGAAAAACACAATGAAATATGACAACAAAGGGAAGGACTATCTATATGAGTCTAGATCCAGTCTTATTGGTCAGGGGTAGACATGTTGAGGCTAGATACAGTCTTATTGGTCAGGGGTAGACATGTTGAGGCTAGATACAGTCTTATTGGTCAGGGGCAGACATGTTGAGGCTAGATCCAGTCTTATTGGTCAGGGGTAGACATGTTGAGGCTAGATACAGTCTTATTGGTCAGGGGTAGACATGTTGAGTCTAGATGCAGTCTTATTGTTCAGGGGTAGACATGTTGAGTCTAGATGCAGTCTTATTGTTCAGGGGTAGACATGTTGAGGCTAGATCCAGTCTTATTGTTCAGGGGTAGACATGTTGAGGCTAGATCCAGTCTTATTGGTCAGGGGTAGACATGTTGAGTCTAGATGCAGTCTTATTGGTCAGGGGTAGACATGTTGAGTCTAGATGCAGTCTTATTGGTCAGGGGTAGACATGTTGAGGCTAGATACAGTCTTATTGGTCAGGGGCAGACATGTTGAGTCTAGATCCAGTCTTATTGGTCAGGGGTAGACATGTTGAGTCTAGATCCAGTCTTATTGGTCAGGGGTAGACATGTTGAGTCTAGATCCAGTCTTATTGGTCAGGGGTAGACATGTTGAGTCTAGATGCAGTCTTATTGGTCAGGGGTAGACATGTTGAGGCTAGATGCAGTCTTATTGGTCAGGGATAGACATGTTGAGTCTAGATGCAGTCTTATTGGTCAGGGACAGACATGTTGAGTCTAGATACAGTCTTATTGGTCAGGGGTAGACATGTTGAGGCTAGATACAGTCTTATTGGTCAGGGGCAGACATGTTGAGTCTAGATCCAGTCTTATTGGTCAGGGGTAGACATGTTGAGTCTAGATGCAGTCTTATTGGTCAGGGACAGACATGTTGAGTCTAGATGCAGTCTTATTGGTCAGGGGTAGACATGTTGAGTCTAGATCCAGTCTTATTGGTCAGGGGTAGACATGTTGAGTCTAGATGCAGTCTTATTGGTCAGGGATAGACATGTTGAGTCTAGATGCAGTCTTATTGGTCAGGGATAGACATGTTGAGTCTAGATGCAGTCTTATTGGTCAGGGGTAGACATGTTGAGTCTAGATGCAGTCTTATTGGATGAGGGATAGACACTTTGAGTCTAGATACAGTCTTATTGGTCAGGGATAGACATGTTGAGGCTAGATCCAGTCTTATTGGTCAGGGGTAGACATGTTGAGGCTAGATACAGTCTTATTGTTCAGGGGTAGACATGTTGAGTCTAGATCCAGTCTTATTGGTCAGGGGTAGACATGTTGAGTCTAGATCCAGTCTTATTGGTCAGGGACAGACATGTTGAGTCTAGCTCCAGTCTTATTGGTCAGGGACAGACATGTTGAGTCTAGCTCCAGTCTTATTGGTCAGGGACAGACATGTTGAGTCTAGCTCCAGTCTTATTGGTCAGGGACAGACATGTTGAGTCTAGCTTCAGGCTTATGAGATTAGTGCCTCTTTCCCCTCAGGAGGCTAAAAAGATTTGGCATAAGCCCTCGGATCATCAAAAGTCAAACAGCTGCACCATCGAGAGCATCTTGACTGGCTACATCACCATTTATAAAACATTTATACAAAATAAAACACTACTATATTTTATTAGATAAGTATTCCAGCCCCTGAGGCAATACAGTGCATTCGGAAAGTATTCAGGCCCCTTCACATTTTCCACATTTTGTTATGTTACAGCCTTATTCTAAAATGTATCAAATAGTTATTTTGCTTCATCATAATGACAAAGCAAAAACTTTTTACAAATGTATTACAAATAAAAAACTTAAATATCACATTTACATAACTATTCAGACCCTTTACTCAGTACTTTGTTGAATCACCTTTGGCAGCGATTACGCAACAAGCTTGGCACACCTGTATTTGGCGAGTTTCTCCCATTCTTCTCTACAGATCCTCTCAATCTCTGTCAATGGGGAGCATTGCTCCACAGCTATTATCACATCTCGCCAGAGATGTTCGATCGGGTTCAAGTCCGGGCTCCGGCTGGGCCACTCAAGGGCATTCAGAGACCAGAGAATCTTCTTTCTTATGGTCTGAGAGTCCTTTAGGTGCCTTTAGGAAAACTCAAAGTGGGCAGTCATGTGCCTTTTACTAATGAGAGGCTCTAGCATACAGGCCTGAGTGCTGCAGTGATGGTTGTCCTTCTGGAAGGTTCTGTCCACTCTAGCATACAGGCCTGAGTGCTGCAGAGATAGTTGTCCTTCTGGAAGGTTCTCCCATCTCCACAGAGGAACTCTGGAGCTCTGTCAGAGTAACCACCTCCCTCACCAAGGCCCTTCTCTCCCGATTGTTCAGTTTGGCCGGGCGGCTTGGTGGTTCCAAACTTCTTCCATTTAAGAATGATGGAGGCTACTGTGTTCTTGGGGACCTTCAATGCTGCAGAACTTTGTTGGTACCCTTCCCCAGATCTGTGCCTCGACACAATCCTGTCTCCCGTGGGACTGTCAACTGTGGGACCTTAAATAGACAGATGAGTGCCTTTCCAAATCATGTCCAATCAATTGAATTTACCACAGGTGGACTCCAATCAAGTTGTAGAAACATCTCAAGAATGATCAACGGAATGGATGCACCTGAGTCTCATAGCAAAGGGTCTGAATACTTACGTAAATAAGGTATTTCTCCTTGACAGGACGCTAGTCTACCTCCTGTTTCTGTAGTGTGAGTCAGCTTGATGTACAGTACACCCCCTTGACAGGACGCTAGTCTGTCTCCTGTTTCTGTAGTGTGAGTCAGCTTGATGTACAGTACACCCCCTTGACAGGACACTAGTCTAGCTCCTGTTTCTGTAGTGTGAGTCAGCTTGATGTACAGTACACCCCCTAGACAGGACACTAGTCTATCTCCTGTTTCTGTAGTGTGAGTCAGCTTGATGTACAGTACACCCCCTGGACAGGACACTAGTCTATCTCCTGTTTCTGTAGTGTGAGGCAGCTTGATGTACCAGTACACCCCCTGGACAGGACACTAGTCTATCTCCTGTTTCTGTAGTGTGAGTCAGCTTGATGTACAGTACACCCCCTGGACAGGACACTAGTCTATCTCCTGTTTCTGTAGTGTGAGTCAGCTTGATGTACAGTACACCCCCTGGACAGGACACTAGTCTATCTCCTGTTTCTGTAGTGTGAGTCAGCTTGATGTACAGTACACCCCCTGGACAGGACACTAGTCTATCTCCTGTTTCTGTAGTGTGAGTCAGCTTGATGTACCAGTACACCCCCTGGACAGGACACTAGTCTATCTCCTGTTTTCGCAGTGTGAGGCAGCATGATGTACCAGTACACCCCCTGGACAGGACGTTGGTCTAGCTCCTGTTTCTGTAGTATGAGTCAGCTTGATGTACCAGTACACCCCCTAGACAGGACACTCGTCTATCTCCTGTTTCTGTAGTGTGAGGCAGCTTGATGTACAGTACACCCCCTAGACAGGACACTCGTCTATCTCCTGTTTCTATAGCGTGAGTCAGCTTGATGTACCAGTACACCCCCTGGACAGGACACTCGTCTATCTCCTGTTTCTGTAGTGTGAGTCAGCTTGATGTACCAGTACACCCCCTGGACAGGATGCTAGTGGCAGCTGGATGTATTAGTTTATATGGTAGGGATTCAGCTGAGTGTACAGATGCCCCTTGCTGTGTACAGATGCCATTGCTGAGGATAAATATTTGTTTTAAATGACAATTAGGCCTAATGAATACACACACATATATAGGAAAATCAGTCAGTAGGATTAAAACATTGTGTGCACAGCATGATGTTGTTGTTGGTTTGCACTCATTGTCAATGTTATCTTATGAACTTGTACCTCTCGTTTAAAAATATGTATAAAACGTTATATTTCTCTAAGGAACAGAATGAAGTAAATCTCAATTTAGATTTCACATTTGGATTGTTAATGATATGGGTCCAAGAGTCACGACAATGCATGCATTCTTTATTCAGTATTCATGATGTAGCCGAGCCATTATGGACTGTTAGAGGATCCTTTACTAGAGCTTCCTTTACTAGAGCTTTCTTTACTAGAGCTTCCTTTACTAGAGCTTCCATTACTATAGCTTCCTTTACTAGAGCTTCCTTCACTCAAGCTTCCTTCACTAGATTCTTCCTTAACTAGAGCTTCCATTTCTAGAGCTTCCTTTACTAGAGCTTTCTTTACTAGAGCTTCCATTACTATAGCTTCCTTTACTAGAGCTTCCTTCACTCAAGCTTCCTTCACTAGATTCTTCCTTAACTAGAGCTTCCTTCACTAGATCTTCCTTTACTAGAGCTTTCTTTACTAGAGCTTCCTTCACTAGAGCTTCCTTCACTAGAGCTTCCTTCACTAGAGCTTTCTTTACTAGAGCTTCCTTTACTAGAGCTTCCTTCACTCAAGCTTCCTTCACTAGATTCTTCCTTAACTAGAGCTTCCATTTCTAGAGCTTCCTTTACTAGAGCTTCCTTCACTAGAGCTTCCTACACTAGAGCTTCCTTTACTAGAGCTTTCTTTACTAGAGCTTTCTTTACTAGAGCTTCCTTTACTAGAGCTTCCTTCACTAGAGCTTCCTTTACTAGAGCTTTCTTTACTAGAGCTTTCTTTACTAGAGCTTCCTTTACTAGAGCTTCCTTTACTAGAGCTTCCTTCACTCAAGCTTCCTTCACTAGATTCTTCCTTAACTAGAGCTTCCATTTCTAGAGCTTCCTTTACTAGAGCTTTCTTTACTAGAGCTTCCATTACTATAGCTTCCTTTACTAGAGCTTCCTTCACTCAATCTTCCTTCACTAGATTCTTCCTTAACTAGAGCTTCCTTCACTAGATCTTCCTTTACTAGAGCTTTCTTTACTAGAGCTTCCTTCACTAGAGCTTCCTTCACTAGAGCTTTCATTACTAGAGCTTCCTTTACTAGAGCTTCCTTCACTCAAGCTTCCTTCACTAGATTCTTCCTTAACTAGAGCTTCCATTTCTAGAGCTTCCTTTACCAGAGCTTCCTTCACTAGAGCTTCCTACACTAGAGCTTCCCTCACTAGAGCTTCCTACACTAGAGCTCCCTTTACTAGAGCTTCCTTTACTAGAGCTTCCATTACTATAGCTTCCTTTACTAGAGCTTCCTTTACTATAGCTTTCTTTACTAGAGCTTCCTTCACTAGAGCTTCCTTCACTAGAGCTTTCTTTACTAGAGCTTCCTTTACTAGAGCTTCCATTACTATAGCTTCCTTTACTAGAGCTTCCTTCACTCAAGCTTCCTTCACTAGATTCTTCCTTAACTAGAGCTTCCATTACTAGAGCTTCCTTTACTAGAGCTTCCTTCACTAGAGCTTCCTACACTAGAGCTTCCCACACTAGAGCTTCCTTTACTAGAGCTTCCATTACTATAGCTTCCTTTACTAGAGCTTCCTTCACTCAAGCTTCCTTCACTAGATTCTTCCTTAACTAGAGCTTCCATTACTAGAGCTTCCTTTACTG
>NW_025755377.1:0-7819 GCF_021184085.1 Oncorhynchus gorbuscha
GGCAACACACAGGATGAGACCCGTAATAACAACACACGAGGCGAGACCCGTAATAACAACACACGGGACGAGACCCGTAATAACAACACACAGGGACGAGACCCGTAATAACAACACATGAGGCGAGACCACGAAATATCAAATAACACATTTACACGGTAACAGCCGATACAACAGAGCACAGGTCACAAGCCCAACGGATATGGGACAATAATCAACAAGGACAATGGTGAACAGAGGCCACATATATACAATTACTAATCAGGGAAATGGTAACCAGGTGTTTGTAATGAGACAAGACAGTCCGGGGTGATGATTCCTGTTCAGTGACGCCTAGAAGGCCGGTGACGTAGACCTCTGGAAGTGGTGCACGGAATGAGCAGCCGTGACACAGACCCCACAGAGCCGCAGGACACCAACATAATTAGACCCAACCAAATCACGAGGAAACAAAAGATAATTGTTTGACACATAGGAAATAATCAAACTGGAATGTTATTTGGGCCTAAACAGAGAGTACACAGTAGCACAATACCTGACCACTGTGACTGACCCAAAATGAAGGAAAGCTTTGACTTTGTAGAGACTCAGTGAGCATAGCCTTGCTATTGAGAAAGGCCACCATACACAGACCTGGCTCTCAAGAGAAGACAGGCTATGTGCACACTGCCCACAAAATGAGGTGGAAACTGAGCTGCACTTCCTAACCTCCTGCCAAATGTATGACCATATTAGAGACACATATTTCCCTCAGATTACACAGACGAATAAAGAATTCAAACAAATCCAATTTTGATATACTCCCATATCTGTTTAGTGACGTTACACAGTGTGCAATCACTGCAGCAAGATGTGTGATCTGTTGCCACAAGAAAAGGGCAACCAGTGAAGTTTGTAAAGACAAACCCTTTCATATTTCAACTATTTGACAATAATATCATATTGAAATGTCTATAATATTTTTAAACTAATGTTTAATGTTCTTTCCTCCCGTTGTTTATTGTCTTTCACTTGCTTTGGCAGTGTAAACATCTGCTATGCCAATAAATGAGTAAGAGAGAGAGAGAGAGAGAGAGAGAGAGAGAGATGCTAAAAGGAAATGGCATATAAGCAAGTAAAAAGCTAAACAAATGCTTTTAGAAAAATAAACTTTTATGTATTTTCATTCAGGCAGTTGACTAGTCTAATCTAAATTGTTCAGTTGAAGGGTCCTCATCAGAGCACAATGGCTGTGGTTTTCACTGTGGTGTGTCTATGTTATAATGAAGGACCATTCTAAAAGCGGATCTACTTTCAGCTCAGTAAAGATGACGATGATGATGAAGGACAAGATCTCATTGTTTCCCTGGAAATGCAACATATTATGGATGAAAGTCTATTTATTTGACATTATTTTTTGACATTCCCTGGTTACATAGTAAAAAAACACCCAAACAGTAACAACTCACATAGTTACGTATAGATTACTCATTCTGAGTGGTTAAGGCTATGGTTTGGAGAAGGCTTATTAAAACAAAATAGTTCAAAATGATTCGCTCTTAACATCAGTGTTCTGACTATTCTCGCGGTGTGCTAGCGCATGGGGGAGCTGCTGTAGAACAGTGGTCTAAGCCGTGTTCTCTGGCTCCAAGCATCTGGAGTTCATGCCCAGTGCCCGGCAGTTGTTTTGAATTTGTTTGGGTGAGCGAACGAAGGAAGGCAGTTGTTTTGAATTTGTTTGGGTGAGCTACCGAAGAAAGGCAGTTGTTTTGAATTTGTTTGGGTGAGCGAACGAAGGAAGGCAGTTGTTTTGAATTTGTTTGGGTGAGCGACCGAAGGAAGGCAGTTGTTTTGAATTTGTTTGGGTGAGCGACCGAAGGAAGGCAGTCGTTTAGAATTTGTTTGGGTGAGCAACCGAAGGAAGGCAGTCATTTAAAATTTGTTTGCGTGAGCAACCGAAGGAAGGCAGTCATTTAGAATTTGTTTGGGTGAGCAACCGAAGGAAGGCAGTCATTTAGAATTTGTTTGCGTGAGCAACCGAAGGAAGGCAGTCATTTAGAATTTGTTTGGGTGAGCAACCGAAGGAAGGCAGTCATTTAGAATTTGTTTGGGTGAGCAACCGAAGGAAGGCAGTCATTTAGAATTTGTTTGGGTGAGCAACCGAAGGAAGGCAGTCATTTAGAATTTGTTTGGGTGAGCAAACAAAGGAAGGCAGTTGTTTAGAATTTGTTTGGGTGAGCGACCGAAGGAAGGCAGTCATTTAGAGTTTGTTTGGATGAGCGACCGAAGGAAGGCAGTCGTTTAGATTTTGTTTGGGTGAGCAACCGAAGGAAGGCAGTCGTTTTGAATTTGTTTGGGTGAGCAACCAAAGGAAGACAGTCGTTTTGAATTTGTTTGGGTGAGCAACCGAAGGAAGGCGTATATCGACATTCTCAGGACCATTTCAAAAGTCTGAAATCACCGTCTTTTTCGAGTGATCAGTCTGGTTTAGCACTGGCTACATCTAGTGATGACCAGAGACAGACTGCAATACATGGGACTTTTTCCAATGTTTGGTTGGCAACACATTATAAAGAGAATTATGGCTGCTGGCTGCTCAGTAGTGTGGCACAGTGGAATGTTCATGTACTGTAGAATACTGAGAAAGGATTATAGAGTTCTGGAACATTTTTAACTTTCCAGATGGTTTATCCATTATGGCCATTGGTCCACAAACCACAGAATGTTGCATTGAATGTCAGTTCTTATATCCTTCTGATTCTGTGGTCACATGTACAGTAGATATGCTGAAGTCGTACGCTGTGGGTCCCTTTGATCTTGTAGATGAAACATACGGAGCATTCGCAGATGTATCGCAGATGATCTGTGAAGGCTAAGGAAGGTTAGGGAAGTGCCATTTGTCACACCATCTCCCAGAGCATGACATTAGCCTTTATAGGCAGGTTTCATGGAAATGGGACCTGTTCCAAATCCATCCTCTTGCTCCTGGCATTTTCTACAGCACAGACACACTGACACAGTCCAATACAGATTCCGATACAAACCGGAGCAGCTCTGAGATCAGATACAGATTCCAATACAAACCAGAGCAGCTCTGAGATCAGATACAGATTCCAATACAAACCAGAGTAGCTCTGAGATCAGATACAGATTCCAATACAAACCAGAGCAGCTCTGAGATCAGATACAGATTCCAATACAAACCAGAGCAGCTCTGAGATCAGATACAGATTCCAATACAAACCAGAGCAGCTCTGAGATCAGATACAGATTCAATACAAACAGAGCAGCTCTGAGATCAGATACAGATTCCAATACAAACCAGAGCAGCTCTGAGATCAGATACAGATTCCAATACAAACCAGAGCAGCTCTGAGATCAGATACAGATTCCAATACAAACCAGAGCAGCTCTGAGATCAGATACAGATTCCAATACAAACCAGAGCAGCTCTGAGATCAGATACAGATTCCAATACAAACCAGAGCAGCTCTGAGATCAGATACAGATTCCAATACAAACCAGAGCAGCTCTGAGATCAGATACAGATTCCAATACAAACCAGAGCAGCTCTGAGATCAGATACAGATTCCAATGCAAACCAGAGCAGCTCCGAGATCAATAGAGATCAGTCCATTTGGGACATGCCGACAGAAATGCATTTTGAATCAGATTGACGTAATTAAAAAGTAACTGTTTTTCGATTCTGTGGTGTTGATCAGAACCAGCTTGGACAGAGGAATAAACAGTGCAGTTTTCCATTCTAAATCAAAGGAACGTCACTAGACATTGCGTCAGAGAGAGAATCTAAAATGTGCTCATTCCTCGCCCCACTGCTCACCCTCTCCTTTCATTCCCATCCCGAGTCCCTTTGCGATTATAGGGTAGTTTCCCAAATGGCACCCTATTCCCTCTTCCCATAGGAATCTAGTATATAAGTTATAGGGCACCGTCTAGTGCAGCTTGCCAGTGAAATCTTTCAGGGATAGACCCCCCCGTTTTCTCATTTAGTTGTAAATGATGTGCAAATGGTTCTGTGCCAGTTGTAATCTCTCGGATCATTTGGGCTAGCAGTGAGACGGACGGTCTGTTGCATTTCAGTGGCCTTCTCACCTACATCTATTGGTAGTAGGGTTTGTGAAGAATCTCTGTGAAAGAGCTTTCTAAATCCAGGGCTTAATCTGTGTCTGGGAAACACAGCCCATAGTGTTGTGTTTCTGTCTGTTCCACAACAATACGTTGTAAGAGGACAATGTGCTCAGGTTTTCCCAGGTAGCAATGAGTTCTGTGCTTGATGTTGACAGATAGCTCAGTGTTGCTTCAACACAGATTAAAGATCTGAGTACAAAATGCTTTCCAACAAGAAAATATTTTCTCTGTCTTGCACTCTGCAAATGTTCTTTGCGCCTCCATGCTTCACCTCCCACAGTACCATACAGTCAAAACAAACACTCCCACACAGTACCATACAGTCCAACAAACACTCCCACACAGTACCACACTCCAAAAACATCCACAATTCATACAGTCAACACAAACACTCCCACACAGTCAACCAAACAGTCAACAAACAGTACCACACAGTCAACACAAACACTCCATAGTACCATACAGTCAACACAAACACTCCCACACAATCAACACAAACACTCCCCACAGTTAACACAAACACTCCCCTCCCACAATCAACACAAACAATCCCCACAGTTAACACAAACACTCCCACACAGTTAACACAAACACTCCCACACAGTTTACAATACAAACACTCCCCACAGTCAACACAAACACTCCAGTTAACACAAACACTCCCACACAGTCAACACAAACACTCCCACACAGTCAACACAAACACTCCCACACAGTTAACAAAAACACTCAACACAAACACTCCCACAAGTTAACACAAACACTCCCACACAGTCCCCAACACAAACACTCCCCACAGTTAACAAACACTCCACACAGTTAACACAAACACTCCCCACACAGTTAACACAAAATTCACCCACACACAGTTAACACAAACACTCTGTAACGGATTCCTCCCTCTTCGTCTGAGGAGGAGGAAGGATCGGACAAAGTGCAGCGTTGTAAGTGTTCGTGGTGATTTTAATTAAAGAAAGCACTGAACTCTGAATCAAAGCAATAAATTATGACGATGAATTTACAAAACCGAAACAGTACCGTGTGACCCAAACACTCACACAGAAACAAACACCCTAATAAAGTAGAAACCCAGGCTACCTAAGTATGATTCTCAATCAGAGACAACTAACGACATATATGATTGAGTCAACACAAACACTCCCACACAGTCAACACAAACACTCCCACACAGTCAACACAAACACTCCCACACAGTTAACACAAACACACCCACACACAGTTAACACAAACACTCTGTAACAGATTTCCTCCTCTTCGTCTGAGGAGGAGGAAGGATCGGACAAAAGTGCAGCGTTGTAAGTGTTCATGGTGATTTTAATTAAAGAAAGCACTGAACTCTGAATCAAAACAATAAATTATGACGTGAATTTACAAAACCGAAACAGTACCGTGTGACCCAAACACTCACACAGAAACAAACACCCACCAACCAAAAGTGAAACCCAGGCTACCTAAGTATGATTCTCAATCAGAGACAACTAACGACACCTGCCTCTGATTGAGGACCATACCAGGCCGAACACAAAAACCAACATAGAAAAACAAACATAGACTGCCCACCCCAACTCACGGCCTGACCATACTAAAACAAAGAATAAAATAACAGAACTATGGTCAGAACGTGACGCACTCCCACACAGTCCCGTACAGTTATCACAAACACTCCTACATATACACTAGTAAACAAACATCTAATTTCTTCGTTGGTCAATCAAGTTAGACAATCTGTGATCTATAGCAGGAGAGGAAGAGATAGAGAAAGAGAGAGAGAGAGAGACAGATTGAGAGAGAGATACAGAACGATAATGAGAGCGAGAGAGATACAGAGAGATAATGAGAGAGAGAGACAGATGGAGAGAGAGAGAGATACAGAGAGATAATGAGAGAGAGAGAGAGAGAGAGAGAGACAGATGGAGAGAGAGAGATACAGAGATATAATGAGGGAGAAACACAGATGGAGAGAGAGAGAGACAGATGGAGAGAGAGAGATAGATACAGAGAGATAATGAGGGAGAAAGACAGATGGAGAGAGGGGGAGAGAGAGAGAGAGAGAGAGAGAGAGAGAGAGAGAGAGAGAGAGAGAGAGAGAGAGAGAGAGAGAGAGGAGAGAGAGAGAGAGAGACAGGATGGAGAGAGAGAGAGAGGAGAGAGAGAGAGAGAGAGAGAGAGAGAGAGAGAGAGAGAGAGAGAGAGAGAGAGAGAGAGGGAGAGAGAGAGAGAGAGAGAGACAGGTGGAGAGAGAGAGAGAGAGAGAGAGAGAGAGAGAGAGAGAGAGAGAGAGAGAGAGAGAGAGAGAGAGAGAGAGAGAGAGAGGGAGAGAGAGAGAGAGAGAGAGAGAGAGAGAGAGAGAGAGAGAGAGAGAGAGAGAGAGACAGGTGGAGAGAGAGAGAGAGAGAGAGAGAGAGAGAGAGAGAGAGAGAGAGAGAGAGAGAGAGAGAGAGAGAGAGAGAGAGAGAGAGAGAGAGAGATGGACAAATAGAGAGACAGAGTAAGTGAGTCACACTGCTGGCTGACTGTCATCTGCATTGGCTAGGGTGGAGACTCTGTTTTTGCAGGTATTGCAGATATACTCTCCCTCTCTAGACAGTCTTTGAAGCACCTGCATAGCGGAGCACATTTTATCTTAACTCGGCTCTTGAGGAAAACACATTCATTATAATATACGCCATTTTGCCTACACTTTTATCCAAACTTACAGTCATGCATACGTTTTAGGTATGGGTAGTCCAGGTGTGGGTAGTCCAGGTGTGGGTAGTCCAGGTATGGGTAGTCCAGGTATGGGTAGTCCAGGTATGGGTATTACAGGTATGGGTAGTCCAGGTATGTGTAGTCCAGGTATGGGTAGTCCAGGTATGGGTATTACAGGTATGGGTAGTCCAGGTGTGGGTAGTCCAGGTGTGGGTAGTCCAGGTATGGGTAGTCCAGGTATGGGTAGTCCAGGTATGGGTATTACAGGTATGGGTAGTCCAGGTATGGGTAGTCCAGGTATGGGTAGTCCAGGTATGGGTATTACAGGTATGGGTAGTCCAGGTATGGGTAGTCCAGGTATGGGTAGTCCAGGTATGGGTATTACAGGTATGGGTAGTCCAGGTATGGGTAGTCCAGGTATGGGTAGTCCAGGTATGGGTATTACAGGTATGGGTAGTCCAGGTATGGGTAGTCCAGGTATGGGTAGTCCAGGTATGGGTATTACAGGTATGGGTAGTCCAGGTATGGGTAGTCCAGGTATGGGTAGTCCAGGTATGGGTAGTACAGGTATGGGTATTACAGGTATGGGTAGTCCAGGTATGGGTATTACAGGTATGGGTAGTCCAGGTATGGGTAGTCCCGGTATGGGTAGTCCAGGTATGGGTATTACAGGTATGGGTAGTCCAGGTATGGGTAGTCCAGGTATGGCTAGTCCAGGTATGGGTAGTCCAGGTATGGGTATTACAGGTATGGGTAGTCCAGGTATGGGTCATCCAGGTGTGGGTAGTCCAGGTATGGGTCATCCAGGTGTGGGTAGTCCAGGTATGGGTAGTCCAGGTATGGGTCATCCAGGTGTGGGTAGTCCAGGTATGGGTAGTCCAGGTATGGGTCATCCAGGTGTGGGTAGTCCAGGTATGGGTCATCCAGGTGTGGGTAGTCCAGGTATGGGTCATCCAGGTATGGGTAGTCCAGGTATGGGTCA
>NW_025755378.1:0-7818 GCF_021184085.1 Oncorhynchus gorbuscha
TAAAGGAATAAATATCTCTCCGGGAAGAAGGGCATGGGTGTATGTTTCATGATTAACGACTCATGGTGTAATTGTTATAACATACAGGAACACAAGTCCTTTTGTTCACCTGACCTAGAATACCTCACAATCAAATGCTTACCGTATTATCTAGCAAAAGATTTGTATTTGGTTATAGTCACGGCCATGTATATCCCCCTCAAGCCAATACCACGACGGCCCTCAAAGAACTTTACTGGACTTTATACAAACTGGAAACCACATATCCTTTGCCTGCATTTATTGTAGCTGGGAATTTTAACATAGCAAAGTTGAGGAAAAGCCTGCCAAAGTTCTATCATCATATCGACTATACTACTCGTGCTGCTAAAGCACTGTTACTCCAACTTCCGGCATGGGGATGCCGATGCTCCAGAAGAAGGTTATCGAGAAAGGAATGTGAGTCTTATTCAGTACATTTAGTTATTGCTTGCTTTTCTAATAGTGCTGAGCAATGAACCGAAATGACAGTTATTTTTGGTTTTAAAAACTACACAAAAATATAAATACAATGTGCAACAAATTCAACTATTTTCCTGAGTTTTTAATTTTTAATTTAATTGTACCTTTATTTAACCAGGCAAGTCAGTTAAGAACATATTCTTATTTTCAATGACTGCCTGGGAACAGTGGGTTAACTGCCTGTTGAGGGGCAGAACGACAGATTTGTACCTTGTCAGCTCGGGGGTTTGAACTCACAACCTTCCGGTTACTAGTCCAACGCTCTAACCACTAGGCTATGCTGCCGAGTTACAGTTTATATAAGGAAATCAGTCAATTGAAATAAATTCATTTGGCCCTAATCTATGGATTTCACATGACTGGGAATACAGATATGCATCTGTTGGTCACAGGTACCTTGAAAAAAAAGGCAGGAGCATGAATCAGAAAACCAGTCAGTATCTGGTGTGACCACCATTCGCCTTTATGACCTGTGCAACGTTGTCCCACTCCTACTCATTTGCTGTGCAAAGTTGCTGGATATTGGCAGGAACTGGAACAGTGTTGTACATGTCGATCCAGAGCATCCCAAACATGGTCAATGGGTGACATGTCTGCTGAGTATGCCGACCATGGAAGAACTGGGATATTTTCTGCTTCCAGGAATTGTGTACAAATCCTTGAGACACGAGGCCATACATTATCATGCTGAAACATGAGGTGATGGATGGCATGATAATGGGCCTCAGGATCTTGTCACGGTATCTCGGTGCATTCAAATTGCCATCGATAAAATGAAATTGGGTTTGCTGTCCATAGCTTAGGCCCGCCCATACCATAACCCCACTGCCACCATGGGGCACTCTGTTCACAACGTTGACAGCAGAAAACAGCTTGCCCACACGACGCCATACACGTCTGCCATCTGGCCGCTACAGTTGAAACCGAGAATCATCTGTGAAGAGCATACTTCTCCAGTGTGCCAGTGGCCATCGAAGGTGAGCATTTGCTTACTGAAGTCGGTTTACGACACATAACTGCAGTCAGGTCAAGACCCTGGTGAGGACGACGAGCATGCAAATCAGATTCCCGAGATGGTTTCTGACAGTTTGTACAGAGATTCTTCGGTTGTGCAAACCCACAGTTTCATCAGCTGTCCGGGTAGCTGGTCTCAGACGATCCCGCAGGTGAAGAAGCCAGATGTAGAGGTCCTGGGCTGGCTTGGGTAAAGGTGGTCTGCGGTTGTGAAGCCAATTGAACGTACTGCCAAATGTTCTAAAAGGATGTTGGAGATGGCTTTTGGTAGGGAAATTAACATTCAATTCTCTGGCAACAGCTCTGTTGGATATTCCTGCAATGCCAATTGCAGGAATGCAAACTCCGTCAACACTTGAGACATCTGTGGCATTATGTTGCGTGGTAAAACTGCACATAGACTGCAGAGTGGCCTTTTATTGTCCCCCAACACAAGGTGCACCTGTATAATGATCGTGCTGTTTAATCAGCTTCTTAATATGTCACACCTGTCAGGTGGATGGATTATGTCAGCAAAGGGGAAATGCTCACTAATAAGAATGTAAACAAATGTGTGCACAACATTTGAGAGAAAAGCTTTTTGTGCGTCTGGAACATTTCTGTGATCTTTTGTTTCAGCTCATGAAACATGGGACCAACACTTTATATAGGTCCCATGGGTTCGATCCCCGGGACCACTCATACGTAGAATGTATGCACACATGACTGTAAGTCGCTTTGGATAAAAGCGTCTGCTAAATGGCATATATTATTATTATTATATGTTGCGTTTATATTTTTGTTCAGTGTAATTGACCGACATTGGTTCAATATTTGAATTCTATATTGTTCTTTCTTTTTCTGAGGTCAATGCCAACATTCTGCAGTAAGCCTACCTTTTGCTAGAAATCAGATCAAGCCAAGATCGAGATGTAGTAGAGAGTGGAAGTTTCCAACAGGCCAATATTCTTCATAGTTTAGAGCAGAAAGCGTGGTACTTAACTACAATGACAATAATCCATTGCGCACCTACTTACCTGGTCTGTGTGATTATTTTATTCCTTCCATATTAGGTTAGTGTTGGGCACACTGAAGTAGGTCGGGCAGACCTGGTTTTAATGTCTATGGTGCAGATATGGGGAGAAGATATAGAAGAATGCATGATTGACAGGGATAGAGAACAGTTGCTTTGCTAGGTATCTCTACCTGATCAATACTTTCTAAGTGACTGATAGTTGGTATTCATCAGTGATAAAAGTATTCCGTATTTACTTTGAAGAAATATTAAAATTGTGATTTTGTCAGACAGCATGGGCATCAGCTCTATAGAGATGAGATGATGACTTGGAATGAAATAACAGTCATCCAATAAAACAAATGTAATATACACAACGTCTGAAATATAGTAATGTGAATAAATTATGGTTAATAAGTGATAAGCAGTAATGGGCAGTCACTACCATCATTTAAAAAACTATTATTCTGTGTTGTTACAGCATTCAACCCACATAACGCATTATGCATTTAATGACTTTGAAAAATTTAGGTTAGGGCTTGTCTGGTTGTGTCACGTCCTGACCTTAGTTCCTTTTGTATGTCTTTATTTTAGTTTGGTCAGGGCGTGAGTTGGGGTGGGCATTCTATGTTTTGTGTTCTATGTTTTCTATTTCTGTGTGTTTGGCCTGGTATGGTTCCCAATCAGAGGCAGCTGGCAATCGTTGTCTCTGATTGGGAACCATACTTAGGCAGCCTGTTTTCCCACTATGGGTTGTGGGTAGTTGTTTTCTGTCTCTGTGTCTGCACCCGACAGATCTGTTTCATTTTCGGTCATTCTCTTATTGTTTTTTGTTCAGTTTAAATAAATATTAACATAAACACGTACCACGCTGCATATTGGTCCGATCCTTCCTACTCCTCCTCAGAAGAGGAGGAAAACCGTCACAGAACTACCCACCACCAAAGGACCAAGCAGCGTGGTGAAAGGGACTCCTGGACAGGTGAGCAGCGCTATCTGGAGTATGAGACAACCTGGGAGGAGATAGAGAGGTGGTCGGTCGACCCAGGGAGCGTGCCGGAGCCCGCCTGGGATTCTCTATAACAGTGCGAGGAGGGGTACCGGAGAATGGAGTTGGCGACACAAACACGGCTGGCAAGGAAGCCCAGAGGCAGCCCCCCGCAGACGGGAGTGTGGCAGAGTCAGATTGGAGACCTGAGGCAACTCCCCATGCTTACCGTGGCGGGCGTTGTACTGGTCAGGCACCGTGTTATGCGGTGGAGCATTACATCTCAGCTCCCTGCTTCTGCCGGGCTAGGGTGAGCATCCAGCCAGGACGGATGGTGCCAGCCCTGCTCTCCAGACAGCCAGTACGTCTCCTCGGGCCAGGATATCCTGCGTCGGCTCTGCTCACAGGGTCTCCCGTGCGAGCCAGAGTCCGGACTTAAACCCAATCATCTCTAGAGAGATCTGAAAATAGCTGTGCAGTGACGCTCCCCATACAACCGGACTAAGCTTGAGGAGCTGCAGAGAAGAATGGGAGAAACTCCCCAAATATAGGTGTGCCAAGCTTGTAGTGTCATGTCCAAGAAGACTCGAGGCTGTAATCGCTGCCAAAGGTGCTTTAACAAAGTACTGAGTAAAGGGTCTGAATACTTATGAAAATTGGATAGTTCAGTTTTTTATTTGTAATACATTTGCAAAAATGTCTAAAACCAGTTTTTGCCTTGCCATTATGGGGTATTGTGTGTAGATTGAGGGGGGAAAAAAACAATTGAATCGGCTTTAGAACAAGGCTCTAATGTACAGGGATACAAACTGATGAGGGGACAAAAGGGTAACAGTTTTTTTTGGCACTAAAACATGCAGCTTTTAACTAATTACACAACAAAGAATATGATCTACACGATCAGTATCTGTGTGTAAAATAAAGTGGTTAATGTGAACCCAACTCACAGCTAAAAAATGTAAAGTAAGCAATCCAATGTTATTTGTTGCCTAGACTTTACTGCAAATGACACTTAAGTATTGAGAAAACAATACACTAATATTGCAGTTAGCCTTGACAGCCTTTATAATATAACACTTGTGACCACACACATCTAAATATTGTACTTGGGAAAAAAAACATATTTAAATTTAGAAATAGAATGAAACAAACAGGCATCATATTTATACTCTGTTATAGTGGCCACTATAGTAGACATTGATCAGGTGCACAAGGCTACATGTGCAAAAATAATATTCACTGAGTAAAAAAATAGATAATCACCCCTCACTCACACAAGTGTTACTGTCAAGTTCAACACAACAAAAACAATATTTTGGCTACACTGCACAGTATTACATGATACACTTTCTGCCCTGTGGACATCTGTTCTACAATGTGCCAGCAGAACATGATACACTTTCTGCCCTGTGGACATCTGTTCTACAATGTGCCAGCAGAACATGATACTCTTTTTTGGCATAATTGATATCTTTCAGACAGAGTACACATGGCATACCCCTATTTATGACCTGTATTGAGAAAGAGGGAAAGTGTGTGGTGTTCCTTTCAACTCTATAGTGGCATCCAGCTTAAACCAAAGCCAGGCCCAGCTACACTTGAATCCACTTGCTTAACAAGCAGCGCCTCATTTTCACCTAATTCTCTCATTCTGAAAATGAACCACACATATATAGTACTGTAGAGGGAAAACATTAGTTCACAGATAGTAGGTAGTTCGTTAGCTAGTTAACTCATTAACATTTCACGGATTGCCAGGGTCCAGTAAGCAACTAACGCATTATAATTTGAAGAACGGCAAGGAGTCTCGGAGAGTTCATCAATGAGCTTGATGCCTTGATAAGCTCCTTTCCTGAGGACGGCTCACCTCTCACAGTTCTGGGCGACTTTAACCTCCCCACGTCTACCTTTGACTCATTCCTCTCTGCCTCCTTCTTTCCACTCCTCTCCTCTTTTGACCTCACCCTCTCACCTTCCCCCCCTACTCACAAGGCAGGCAATACGCTCGACCTCATCTTTACTAGATGCTGTTTTTCCACTAACCTCATTGCAACTCCCCTCCAAGTCTCCGACCACTACCTTGTATCCTTTTCCCTCTCGCTCTCATCCAACACTTCCCACACTGCCCCTACTCGGATGGTATCGCGCCGTCCCAACCTTCGCTCTCTCTCCCCCGCTACTCTCTCCTCTTCCATCCTATCATCTCTTCCCTCTGCTCAAACCTTCTCCAACCTATCTCCTGATTCTGCCTCCTCAACCCTCCTCTCATCCCTTTCTGCATCCTTTGACTCTCTATGTCCCCTATCTTCCAGGCCGGCTCGGTCCTCCCCTCCCGCTCCGTGGCTTGACGACTCATTGCGAGCTCACAGAACAGGGCTCCGGGCAGCCGAGCGGAAATGGAGGAAAACTCGCCTCCCTGCGGACCTGGCATCCTTTCACTCCCTCCTCTCTACATTTTCCTCCTCTGTCTCTGCTGCTAAAGCCACTTTCTACCACTCTAAATTCCAAGCATCTGCCTCTAACCCTAGGAAGCTCTTTGCCACCTTCTCCTCCCTCCTGAATCCTCCTCCCCCTCCCCCTCCTCCCTCTCTGCAGATGACTTCGTCAACCATTTTGAAAAGAAGGTCGACGACATCCGATCCTCGTTTGCTAAGTCAAACGACACCACTGGTTCTGCTCACAGTGCCCTACCCTGTGCTCTGACCTCTTTCTCCCCTCTCTCTCCAGATGAAATCTCGCGTCTTGTGACGGCCGGCCGCCCAACAACCTGCCCGCTTGACCCTATCCCCTCTCTTCTCCAGACCATTTCCGGAGACCTTCTCCCTTACCTCACCTCGCTCATCAACTTATCCCTGACCGCTGGCTACGTCCCTTCCGTCTTCAAGAGAGCGAGAGTTGCACCCCTTCTGAAAAAACCTACACTCGATCCCTCCGATGTCAACAACTACAGACCAGTATCCCTTCTTTCTTTTCTCTCCAAAACTCTTGAACGTGCCGTCCTTGGTCAGCTCTCCCGCTATCTCTCTCAGAATGACCTTCTTGATCCAAATCAGTCAGGTTTCAAGACTAGTCATTCAACTGAGACTGCTCTTCTCTGTATCACGGAGGCGCTCCGCACCGCTAAAGCTAACTCTCTCTCCTCTGCTCTCATCCTTCTAGACCTATCGGCTGCCTTCGATACTGTGAACCATCAGATCCTCCTCTCCACCCTCTCCGAGTTGGGCATCTCCGGCGTGGCCCACGCTTGGATTGCGTCCTACCTGACAGGTCGCTCCTACCAGGTGGCGTGGCGAGAATCTGTCTCCTCACCATGCGCTCTCACCACTGGTGTCCCCCAGGGCTCTGTTCTAGGCCCTCTCCTATTCTCGCTATACACCAAGTCACTTGGCTCTATCATAACCTCACATGGTCTCTCCTATCATTGCTATGCAGACGACACACAATTAATCTTCTCCTTTCCCCCTTCTGATGACCAGGTGGCGAATCGCATCTCTGCATGTCTAGCAGACATATCAGTGTGGATGACGGATCACCACCTCAAGCTGAACTTCGGCAAGACGGAGCTGCTCTTCCTCCCGGGGAAGGACTGCCCGTTCCATGATCTCGCCATCACGGTTGACAACTCCATTGTGTCCTCCTCCCAGAGCGCTAAGAACCTTGGCGTGATCCTGGACAACACCCTGTCGTTCTCAACTAACATCAAGGCGGTGGCCCATTCCTGTAGGTTCATGCTCTACAACATCCGCAGAGTACGACCCTGCCTCACACAGGAAGCGGCGCAGGTCCTAATCCAGGCACTTGTCATCTCCCGTCTGGATTACTGCAACTCGCTGTTGGCTGGGCTCCCTGCCTGTGCCATTAAACCCCTACAACTCATCCAGAACGCCGCAGCCCGTCTAGTGTTCAACCTTCCCAAGTTCTCTCACGTCCCCGCTCCTCCGCTCTCTCCACTGGCTTCCAGTTGAAGCTCGCATCCGCTACAAGACCATGGTGCTTGCCTACGGAGCTGTGAGGGAACGGCACCTCAGTACCTCCAGGCTCTGATCAGGCCCTACACCCAAATAAGGGCACTGCGTTCATCCACCTCTGGCCTGCTCGCCTCCCTACCACTGAGGAAGTACAGTTCCCGCTCAGCCCAGTCAAAACTGTTCGCTGCTCTGGCTCCCCAATGGTGGAACAAACTCCTCACGACGCCAGGACAGCGGAGTCAATCACCACCTTCCGGAGACACCTGAAACCCCACCTCTTTAAGGAATACCTAGGATAGGATAAAGTAATCCTTCTCACCCCCCTCCCCCCCCTTAAAATATGTAGATGCACT
>NW_025755379.1:0-7817 GCF_021184085.1 Oncorhynchus gorbuscha
CCTTATCCACTACTGGTAAAGATCCTTATCCACTACTGATAAAGATCCTTATCCACTACTGGTAAAGATCCTCATCCACTACTGGTAAAGATCCTTATCCACTACTGGTAAAGATCCTTATCCACTACTGGTAAAGATGAGATCCTTATCCACTACTGATACAGATCCTTATCCACTACTGATAAAGATCCTTATCCACTACTGATAAAGGATCCTTATCCACTACTGATAAAGATAAGATCCTTATCCACTACTGATAAAAGATAAGATCCTTATCCACTACTGATAACGGTGATATCCTTATCCACTACTGATAAAGGATTCTTATCCACTACTGATAAAGGTGAGATCCTTATCCACTACTGAGAAAGGTGAGATCCTTATCCACTACTGATAAAGGTGAGATCCTTATCCACTACTGATAAAGGTGAGATCCTTATCCACTACTGATAAAGATGAGATCCTTATCCATTACTGGTAAAGATCCTTATCCACTACTGATAAAGATCCTTATCCACTACTGATAAAGGATCCTTATCCACTACTGATAAATATCCTTATCCACTACTGGTAAAGATCCTTATCCACTACTGGTAAAGATCCTTATCCACTACTGGTAAAGATCCTTATCCACTACTGGTAAGGTGAGATCCTTATCCACTACTGGTAAAGGATCCTTATCCACTACTGGTAAAGATCCTTATCCACTACTGGTAAAGATCCTTATCCACTACTGGTAAAGATCCTTATCCACCACTGGTAAAGATCCTTATCCACTACTGGTAAAGATCCTTATCCACTACTGGTAAAGATCCTTATCCACTACTGGTAAAGGATCCTTATCCACTACTGGTAAAGATCCTTATCCACTACTGATAAAGGTGAGATCCTTATCCACCACTGATAAAGGATCCTTATCCACTACTGATAAAGATGAGATCCTTATCCACTACTGATAAAGGATCCTTATCCACTACTGATAAAGGTGAGATCCTTATCCACTACTGATAAAGGTGAGATCCTTATCCACTACTGATAAAGATGAGATCCTTATCCACTACTGATAAAGGTGAGATCCTTATCCACTACTGATAAAGATGAGATCCTTATCCACTACTGATAAAGATCCTTATCCACTACTGAGAAAGGATCCTTATCCACTACTGATAAAGATCCTTATCCACTACTATGTAGAGAAACAAGGTGCCAAGTAGCGCACTATATAGAGAAAAAAAGGTGCCAAGTAGTGCACTATAGAGAGAAACAAGGTGCCAAGTAGTGCACTATATAGAGAAACAAGGTGCCAAGTAGTGCACTATATAGAGAAACAAGGTGCCATAATTTGGGACATGTAGCCTCTTGGATCAATCACGGAAAGCTGACTGAACGTAGCCGTTTAAACCTGGAGCCTGGCAGCACGGTTCACCAGGATCAGGGTACATTTTATAGGACTAATGTTCAAACCCCATTATTGGACACTTATCTCACCGTCCAATATTTCATGGCTTGAACCATGTAGGTTGAATCAAATCACTGTGTTTTTGATTCACCAGTATCTCATCTTCCAATATTTCATGGCTTGAACCATGTAGGTTGAATCAAATCACTGTGTTTATGATTCACCAGTATCTTTAGCGTGTAAATATGTAGCGTGTAGTTTTTTAAATTATTATTCATAGATACTTTCCTAAGCCTACATAATATACAAGAGCAGAGTATTTTTTATGTACCAATCGGTGCTGAAAAGGAGATGAATATGCCCGTACTTCCATTTACATGGCTTTCTTTAATTGATCGCTAATATTCTAAATTAACTCTTTCTCTCCATATATTCTAGTGAGTCTGTCGAGAAAATTCTCATTAAATGGTACACAAACATTAAAGGGGTGGCTTTAGATTAATGTACTTAAAACCCTAATGAATTTAAAACTTTACAGAATAAATCTATTGGCCAGAAGGTGGGAGGGTTTTTCAGCAGTTGAATAAAATGTATTCAACGTGTACAAGGGGACCAAAGCCCGTTTACACACCTGCATCAGGTATGTCTGAATACCAACTACTGAGAAGTGCTTAGGAAAAGCGTGTGTAGGAATGGTGTACATTTCCTCAGTCTGAATCGGGCCCTTAGGGAGAACATGGTGTACATTTCCCTCAGTCTGAATCGGGCCCTTAGGGAGAACATGGTGTACATTTCCCTCAGTCTGAATCAGGCCCTTAGGGAGAACATGGTGTACATTTCCTCAGTCTGAATCAGGCCCTTAGGGAGAACATGGTGTACATTTCCCTCAGTCTGAATCAGGCCCTTAGGGAGAACATGGTGTACATTTCCCTCAGTCTGAATCGGGCCCTTAGGGAGAACATGGTGTTGATAATCCTCTGAGATGGTGAGCTGATCTCATCGACTGCCTGATTTAATAAACAACTTCTCTCAGTGGCTGACAGCACAGGACAAGACCAGCCAGGACTGGATAAGACAGGACAGGACAGGACATGTCCAGACAGGATATGACAGGACAAGACCAGCCAGGACAGGACATGTCCAGACAGGATATGACAGGACAAGACCAGCCAGGACAGGACATGTCCAGACAGGATATGACAGGACAAGACCAGCCAGGACTGGACAAGACAGGACAAGACCAGCCAGGACAGGACATGTCCAGACAGGATATGACAGGACCGGACAGGACAAGACAGCCAGGACAGGACATGACCGAACAGACAGCACAGAACAAGACCAGCCGGGACTGGACAAGACAGGTTAAGGACAGGACAAGACAATACCAGCCAGGACTGGACAAGACAGACAGGACAAGACCAGCCAGGACTGGACAAGACAGGACAGGACAAGACCAGCCAGGACTGGACAAGACAGGACAGGACAGGACAAGACCAGCCAGGACTGGACAAGACAGGACAGGACAAGACCAGCCAGGACTGGACAAGACAGGACAGGACAGGACAGGACAAGACCAGCCAGGACTGGACAAGACAGGACAGGACAAGACCAGCCAGGACTGACAAGACAAGACAGGACAAGACCAGCCAGGACAAGACAGGGCAGGACAAGACCAGCCAGGACTGGACAAGACAGGACAGGACAGGACAAGACCAGCCAGGACTGGACAAGACAGGACAAGGACAAGACCAGCCAGGACTGGACAAGAGACAGGACAGGACAAGGACAAGACCAGCCAGGACTGGACAAGACAAGACAGGACAAGACCAGCCAGGACTGGACAAGACAGGACAGGACAAGACCGGCCAGGACTGGACAAGACAGGACAGGACAAGACCAGCCAGGACTGGACAAGACAGGACAAGACCAGCCAGGACAGGACATGTCCAGACAGGATATGATAGGACCCGGACAGGACAAGACCAGCCAGGACAGGGACATGACCGAACAAGACAGCACAGAACAAGACCAGCCAGGACTGGACAAGACAGGACAGGACAGGGGGACAAGATACCAGCCCAGGACTGGACAAGATAAGACAGGACAAGACCAGCCAGGACTGGACAAGACAGGACAGGACAAGACCAGCCAGGACTGGACAAGACAGGACAGGACAGGACAGGACAGAGACAAGACCAGCCAGGACTGGACAAGCCAGGACTGGACAGGACAAGACCAGCCAGGACTGGACAAGACAGGACAGGACAGGACAAGACCAGCAGCCAGGACTGGACAAGACAGGACAGGACAGGACAAGGACAAGACCAGCCAGGACTGGACCAGACAAGACAGGACAAGACCAGCCAGGACTGGACAAGACAGGACAGGACAAGACCAGCCCAGGACTGGACAAGACAGGACGAGACAGGACAAGACCAGCCAGGACTGGACAAGACAGGACAGGACAGGACAGGACAGGACAAGACCAGCCAGGACTGGACAAGACAGGACAGGACAGGACAGGACAAGACCAGCCAGGACTGGACAAGACAAGACAGGACAAGACCGACCAGGACTGGACAAGACAGGACAGGACAAGACAACCAAGGACTGGACAAGACAGGACAAGACCAGCCAGGACTGGACAAGACAGGACAGGACAGGACAAGACCAGCCAGGACTGGACAAGACAGGATAGGATATGACAGGACAGCACAGGACAAGACCAGCCAGGACTGGACAAGACAGGATAGGATATGACAGGACAGCACAGGACAAGACCAGCCAGGACTGGACAAGACAGGACAGGATATGACAGGACAAGACCAGCCAGGACTGGACAAGACAGGACAGGATATGACAGGACTGGACAAGACAGGACAGGATATGACAGGACAAGACAAGACAAAGGACCATTTTGTCTTTTTGTTGTCTTAGTATTGTTATTGTCTATGGTTGTTTTGTAACATGTTCTTTCAAGATGGACTGGTGTCTGGAACAATCCCAAACTCTTCTCTGGACTCTACTGGAGGAAGCAGCGAAGGGCATTGGGTTAACAGCCACGTCTGGGGCTTTGAAAAGAGACGGACGTTTCCCCTCCATGAGATCAGCGTTGGAAGGATAGAGGCTGGGGTTTTACCTGGGATCTCCTAAGGCCATAGTCTAAAGCAGGCCAATCTGGGCTGACAGCCTGGCAATTATACTGTATTGGAAAGCTTATTGTCTATTGTCTCTGAAATCTTCTTGGCAACAAACATTTTATTTTATATGTTGTGAGAGCGAGGTCATTGATATTTATCTAAACGTAAAGAATTAACGGCTGTTGTTAAAATGGAAAATAACGAGGAAAATAGCAGAGGGGAGTTCAACAGATACAGATTTGTGTTACTTCAATATTGATATGTTACGAGTGATTCATACAGCATGATACAATCTCACACACACACACACACACACACACACACACACACACACACACACACACACACACACACACACAGACACACACACACACACACACACACACACACAGAGAAAGACAGACAGACACACACACACACACACACACAGACAGGCACACACACACACACACACAGACAGAGACAGACAGACAGGCACACACACACAGAGACACACAGAGACAGACAGGCACACACACACACATACAGAGACAGACAGGCACACACACACACAGACACACACACAGACAGGCACACACACACACACAGAGAGAGAGACAGACAGGCACACACAGACACACAGACAGACAGGCACACACACACAGAGACAGACAGACAGGCACACACACATACACACACAGAGACAGACAGACAGGCACACACACACACACACACACACACACACACACACACACACACACACACACACACACACACACACACACACACACACACACACACACACACACACACACACACACACACACACACACACACACACAGACACACACACACACATCAAGCAACTCCAATTAGACAAACTTTGGCCCATTTATTTCTGCGTTAGTTAGACTGCAGGAATCGTACTGGGGGGTTGAGCCAAGAACCTGCAGGACACAGCAGAGTCGTTAGAGGGGGTGGGGACAGTTTTGGGCCAGGAACCTGCAGGGCACAGCAGAGTCGTTAGAGGGGGGGGTTGAGCCAGAACCTGCAGGGCACAGCAGAGTCGTTAAAGGGGGGGCGGTTTTTGAGCCAGGAACCTGCAGGGCACAGCAGAGTCGTTAGATAAATGTAGAGGGGGAGGGAAAGAGTGATGCATATTACCAGACAGATAGATGGTGTAAAGGCCCACTGAGGACTCCTCTCTGAAACTGGCCTCTAAACAACGTTGATGAAAGTGTTGTAACCACACTAATGATGAACTAATCCCACACGCACATCAGCACATGTTACCCATCCAATTTAAACGTTGCATCAGTCCTTTTGATCTACTCGTTATTGTATAAGAGTGTTACATTTGTCCATTATGTTGTATCATTATGGACGAGAGGCAGGCTGAGTTAGATGAACACCCATACATTCACCCCATCAACACAGAGTAGGGTTGAGACAGGATATACATTCACCCCCCATCAACACAGAGTAGGGGTTGAGACAGGATAGTACATTCACCTCCCATCAACACAGAGTAGGGTTGAGACAGGATAGTACATTCACCCCCCCATCAACACAGAGTAGGGTTGAGACAGGATAGTACATTCACCCCCATCAACACAGAGTAGGGTTGAGACAGGATAGTACATTCACCCCATCAACACAGAGTAGGGTTGAGACAGGATAGTACATTCACTCCCCCATCAACACAGAGTAGGGTTGAGACAGGATGAATACATTCACCCCATCCAACACAGGTAGGGTTGAGACAGGATAGACATCAACACAGGATGAGACAGGATAGTACATTCACCCCCGTCAACACAGAGAAGAGTAGGATAGTTCAACACAGAGTAGACAGGATAGTACATTCACCCCCAACACCATCAACACAGTCAACACAGAATAGGGTTGAGACAGGATAGTACATTCACCCCCCCATCAACACAGAATAGGTTGAGACAGGATAGTACATTCACTCCCCCCATCAACACAGAATAGGGTTGAGACAGGATAGTACATTCACTCCCCCATCAGCACAGAGTAGGGGTTGAGACAGGATAGTGCTATTCACTCCCCCGTCAACACAGGTAGGGTTTGAGACAGGATAGTACATTCACCCCCATCAACACAGAGTAGGGGTTGAGACAGGATAGACCCCCCCATCAACACATTGAGACAGATAGTACATTCACCCCATCAACACAGGTAGGGTTGAGACAGGATAGTACATTCACCCCCATCAACACAGAGTAGGGGTTGAGACAGGATAGTACATTCACCCCCCATCAACACAGAGTAGGTTGAGACAGGATATACATTCACCCCCCGTCAACACAGAGTAGGGTTGAGACAGGATAGTACATTCACCCCATCAACACAGAGTAGGGCTATACGTGATAGACATTCACCTCCGTCAACACAGAGTAGGGTTGAGACAGGATAGCATATACATTCACCCCATCAACAGAGTAGGGCTGAGACAGGATAGTACATTCACCCCCCATCAACACAGAGTAGGGTTGAGACAGATAGTACATTCACCCCATCACACAGAGTAGGGTTGAGACAGGATAGTACATTCACCCCCCATCAACACAGAGTAGGGTTGAGACAGGATAGTACATTCACCCCCATCAACACAGAGTAGGGTTGAGACAGGATAGTACATTCACCCCCCATCAACACAGAGTAGGGTTGAGACAGGATAGTACATTCACCCCCATCAACACAGAGTAGGGTTGAGACAGGATAGTACATTCACCCCCATCAACACAGAGTAGGGTTGAGACAGGATAGTACATTCACCCCCCATCAACACAGAGTAGGGTTGAGACAGGATAGTACATTCACCCCCCATCAACACAGAGTAGGGTTGAGACAGGATAGTACATTCACCCCCCATCAACACAGAGTAGGGTTGAGACAGGATAGTACATTCACCCCCCATCAACACAGAGTAGGGTTGAGACAGGATAGTACATTCACCCCCATCAACACAGAGTAGGGTTGAGACAGGATAGTACATTCACCCCCATCAACACAGAGTAGGGTTGAGACAGGATGAGTACATTCACCCCCATCAACACAGAGTAGGGTTGAGACAGGATAGTACATTCACCCCCATCAACACAGAGTAGGGTTGAGACAGGATAGTACATTCACCCCCATCAGACACAGAGTAGGGTTGAGACAGGATGAGTACATTCACCCCCCATCAACACAGAGTAGGGTTGAGACAGGATAGTACATTCACCCCCGTCAACACAGAGTAGGGTTGAGACAGGATAGTACATTCACCCCCA
>NW_025755380.1:0-7816 GCF_021184085.1 Oncorhynchus gorbuscha
AACCAGGTGTTCTACTCTGCTAGCCAGTACCTCCCCTAACCAGGTGTTCTACTCTGCTAGCCAGTACCTCCCCTAACCAGGTGTTCTACTCTGCTAGCCAGTACCTCCCCTAACCAGGTGTTCTACTCTGCTAGCCAGTACCTCCCCTAACCAGGTGTTCTACTCTGCTAGCCAGTACCTCCCCTAACCAGGTGTTCTACTCTGCTAGCCAGTACCTCCCCTAACCAGGTGTTCTACTCTGCTAGCCAGTACCTCCCCCTAACCAGGTGTTCTACTCTGCTAGCCAGTACCTCCCCTAACCAGGTGTTCTACTTCCTAACCTGTTCTACCAGCCAGTACCTCCCCTAACCAGGTGTTCTACTCTGCTAGCCAGTACCTCCCTAACCAGGTGTTCTACTCTGCTAGCCAGTACCTCCCCTAACCAGGTGTTCTACTCTGCTAGCCAGTACCTCCCCTAACCAGGTGTTCTACTCTGCTAGCCAGTACCTCCCCTAACCAAGTGTTCTACTCTGCTAGCCAGTACCTCCTCTAACCAGGTGTTCTACTCTGCTAGCCAGTACCTCCCCAACCAGGTGTTCTCCGCTAGCCAGTAACTCCCTAACCAAATCAAATCAAATTTTATTTTGTCACATACACATGGTTAGCAGATGTTAATGCGAGTGTAGCGTAAATGCTTGTGCTTCTAGTTCCGACAATGCAGTGATAACCAACAAGTAATCTAACTAACAATTCCAAAACTACTGTCTTATACACAGTGTAAGGGGATAAGGAACATGTACATAAGGATATATGAATGAGTGATGGTACAGAGCAAACATACAGTAGATGGTATCGAGTACAGTATATACATATGAGATGAGTGTGTAGACAAATTAAACAAAAGTGGCATAGTTAAAGTGGCTAGTGATACATGTGTTACATAGGATGCAGTCGATGATGTAGAGTACAGTATATACATATGCATATGAGATGAATAATGTAGGTTAAGTAATATTATATAAGGTAGCATTGTTTAAAGTGGCTAGTGATATATTTACATAATTTCCCATCAATTCCCATTATTAAAATGGCTGAGTTGGGTCAGTGTCAATGACAGTGTGTTGGCAGCAGCCACTCAGTGTTAGTGGTGGCTGTTTAACAGTCTGATGGCCTTGAGATAGAAGCTGTTTTTCAGTCTCTCGGTCCCAGCTTTGATGCACCTGTACTGACCTCGCCTTCTGGATGATAGTGGGGTGAACAGGCAGTGGTTCGGGTGGTTGATGTCCTTGATGATCTTTATGGCCTTCCTGTAACAACGGGTGGTGTAGGTGTCCTGGAGGGCAGGTAGTTTGCCCCGGTGATGCGTTGTGCAGTCCTCACTACCCTCTGGAGAGCCTTACGGTTGAGGGCGGAGCAGTTGCCGTACCAGGCGGTGATACAGCCCGCCAGGATGCTCTCGATTGTGCATCTGTAGAAGTTTGTGAGTGCTTTGGTGACAAGCCAAATTTCTTCAGCCTCCTGAGGTTGAATGAGGCGCTGCTGCGCTTCTTCACGACGCTGTCAGTGTGAGTGGACCAATTCAGTTTGTCTGTGATGTGTATGCCGAGGAACTTAAACTAGCTACCCTCCCACTACTGTTCCATCGATGTGGATAGGGGTGTTCCCTCTGCTGTTTCCTGAAGTCCACAATCATCTCCTTAGTTTTGTTGACGTTGAGTGTGAGGTTATTTTCCTGACACCACACTCGAGGCCCCCACCTCCTCCCTGTAGGCCGTCTCGTCGTTGTTGGTAATCAAGCCTACCACTGTTGTGTCGTCCGAAACTTGATGATTGAGTTGAGGCGTGCGTGGCCACGCAGTCGTAAGTGAACAGGGAGTACAGGAGAGGGCTCAGAACGCACCTTGTGGGGCCCCCGTGTTTGAGGATCAGCGGGGGAGGAGATGTTGTTGCCTACCCTCACCACCTGGGGCGGCCCGTCAGGAAGTCCAGTACCCAGTTGCACAGGGCGGGGTCGAGACCCAGGGTCTCGAGCTTGATGACGAGCTTGGAGGGTACTATGGTGTTGAATGCCGAGCTGTAGTCGATGAACAGCATTCTCACATAGGTATTCCTCTTGTCCAGGTGGGTTAGGGCAGTGTGCAGTGTGGTTGAGATTGCATCGTCTGTGGACCTATTTGGGCGGTAAGCAAATTGGAGTGGGTCACACCAGGTGTTCTACTCTCTGCTAACCAGCCAGCACGTCCCCTAACCAGGTGTTCTACTCTGCTAGCCAGTACCTCCCCCTAACCAGGTGTTCTACTCTGCTAGCCAGTACCTCCTCTAACCAGGTGTTCTACTCTGCTAGCCAGCACCTCCCCAACCAGCCCAGTACCTCCCCTAACCAGGTGTTCTACTCTGCTAGCCAGTACCTCCCCTAACCAGGTGTTCTACTCTGCTTGCCAGTACCTCCTCTAACCAGGTGTTCTACTCTGCTAGCCAGTACCTCCTCTAACCAGGTGTTCTACTCTGCTAGCCAGTACCTCCTCTAACCAGGTGTTCTACTCTGCTAGCCAGCAGTACCTCCCCCTAGGTGTTCTACTCCGCTAGCCCTAAACAGGTGTTCTACTCTGCTAGCCAGTACCTCCTCTAACCAGGTGTTCTACTCTGGTAGCCAGTACCTCCTCTAACCAGGTGTTCTACCTCCCCCCAACCTCCGCTAGCCCAGTACCTCCCCTAACCAGGTGTTCTACCTCCGTGTTCTAACCAGGTGTTCTACTCCGCTAGCCCAGTACCTCCCTTAAACAGGTGTGTGTTTCTCTTTCGCCTCCAGATACAATTGTTAATAGAATCATTGGAGGGCTCACAGTATATCACTTACCTCCATAGGGTTTAAGATGGACAACACTGGGAGCACAAGTTACAACAGGACAGCAGATTGAACCACTGAAATTGACAGAAGAAACCATTTACTATGACTTATCCATAACGCATTCATCACACTATAAACATTTCATGAGTGTATTATAACCATTGGCAACCGCATTGTTAAAGGTCAATGAAATACATTTAAATCTTATCTATAGCGTGATCATGTCATGATTTGCAATATAGCTTTAGATATCTTAATAAATGCGGGAATTACAATGATAGCGCAGTGTGAACATCAATGTCATGTTATACTTACTGAGACACCTAGTGGAGACATAACAGCATGACTAAGGAGTTCATTCACTTACACACAGACACACAGCTTGACCTGGGAGCGCTGTAACGGCACATTTTGGAGGAATTGGGTACTGGCTCCTCTTCCTCTATAAAACATAGACAGAACAGTATGAAGACAGGCAGACACTGCTTCTCCAATAGAAATCCTCAGTCCCACTTGTCATGGCGACTTCGGCCAGCTCAGCTCATGCATAGAAACACGTCTTCGGGTCAAAAGGTCGTGTCGCGCCGAACTGCGATTGTGCAGACCGTCACACCAGAGCTACTCCTTCGATATAAAGTTGTTCTAGACGAAAACGTGTCAGATTGTCACTTTCACAAGGTTGGAGTAATAAAATGTTCAACTACTGAAGACACCTGTTAATTGAAATACATTCCAGGTGACTACCTCATGAAGCTGGTTGAGAGAATGCCAAGTGTCTGCAAAGCCGTCATCAAATCAAAGGGTGGCTACTTTGAAGAATCTAAAATATACTTTTTTTGGTTACTACATGATTCAATATGTGTTATTTCATAGTTGATGTCTTCACTATTATTCTACAATGTAGAAAATTATACACATAAAAACCCTGGAATGAGTCGGTGTTCTGAACCTTCTGACTGGTTCTGGATCTAAACAGTGAACAAATTAGTGCAACAACTTCAAAGGCTATAATGAGTTACATAAGTTAAGGGAATCAGTCAATTGAAATGAATGAAATAAAATGTTATTGGTCACATACACATGGTTAGCAGATGTTATTGGTCACATGGTTAGCAGATGTTATTGGTCACATGGTTAACAGATGGCATTGGTCACATACACATGGTTAGCAGATGCTATTGGTCACATGGTTAGCAGATGTTATTGGTCACATGGTTAGCAGATGTTATTGGTCACATGGTTAGCAGATGTTATTGGTCACATGGTTAGCAGATGGTATTGGTCACATACACATGGTTAACAGATGGTATTGGTCACATACACATGGTTCAGATACACATGGTTAGCAGATGTTATTGGTCACATACATGGTATGGTCACATGGTTAGTAGATGTTATTGGTCAATAGATGGTATTGGTTAACAGATGGTATTGGTCACATGGTTAGCAGATGTTATTGGTCACATGGTTAGCAGATGGTATTGGTCACATACACATGGTTAACAGATGGTATTGGTCACATACACATGGTTAACAGATGCTATTGGTCACATGGTTAGCAGATGGTATTGGTCACATGGTTAGCAGATGGTATTGGTCACATGGTTAGCAGATGGTATTGGTCACATACACATGGTTAACAGATGGTATTGGTCACATGGTTAGCAGATGTTATTGGTCACATACACATGGTTAGCAGATGTTATTGGTCACATACACATGGTTAGCAGATGGTATTGGTCACATACTATTGGTCACATGGTTAGCAGATGGTATTGGTCACATACACATGGTTAGCAGATGGTATTGGTCACATACACATGGTTAGCAGATGGTATTGGTCACATGGTTAGCAGATGGTATTGGTCACATACACATGGTTAGCAGATGGTATTGGTCACATACACATGGTTAGCAGATGGTATTGGTCACATGGTTAGCAGATGGTATTGGTCACATGGTTAGCAGATGGTATTGGTCACATGGTTAGCAGATGTTATTGTTCACATACACATGGTTAGCAGATGGTATTGGTCACATACACATGGTTAGCAGATGGTATTGGTCACACGGTTAACAGATGTTATTGGTCACATGGTTAGCAGAGAGCCCAGCCCAGCCCAGCCCAGCCCAGCCCAGCCCAGCCCAGCCCAGCCCAGCCCAGCCCAGCCCAGCCCAGCCCAGCCCAGCCCAGCCCAGCCCAGCCCAGCCCAGCCCAGCCCAGCCCAGCCCAGCCCAGCCCAGCCCAGCGACCCCAAGGTTCCACCATGCCTCTGGACTGCATGACCTCCAGTGGGCCGCTACCTGAAAAACAAAACCACAGGGGTTTAAATACAGTTTGAATCACATGATCCAACAATTATCCAATAGAAAGACTTCATTTGTTAAACATGCATATTGGTCACACCTGTGACAGGTACATCCCTCGTTACAAAGGGATATAACACAGGTGTGTCCACTCAGAAACAACTGAACGTGAGTTGGGGCTCACACCATAGAGACAGTTAGAGGATGCGACCTTGTATCTGTCCCATTCTGGCGTCTGTGAGAACATGGGCTGCGTCATTGAAGCCATCTCCATACTGAAGTATTCAATGATCCTCTTCTGTTACTTCTACGAGTTGGTTAACAAACCGAAAGGGTGCATTACTGCCCCTGGAGGTTGTTGTTTGAACAGGTATAAAGCCAAGCTTGGTGCATTACTGCCAGCTGCAGTGATGGAATGGTGCTGGTCCCTCCTGCTGACCTGTGATGGAATTATATGATTCTTCCTTAGTTAACCCATTGGAAATTACACCTAGTTGACAACTTCAAAATGATGAAAGTCCTCAATGGCGCTGCCCATGCTAAAATTGAGGTTTTGGGTCACTAGAGTGCTCTATCTATCTCTATGGTTCACACACACATAAAGGGGCAGGTTAACAGCATGAAATTGACACATGGTATACAAATCATATTAACTCCCCCCCCCCTTTGCTACATAGGACACATGTATTTATTGTATGACAGAAGAGTTGACCAAGGTGGAATGACCTAAACCTGACAGCCATCCCCAGCTAGATCTCCAACATGGTGGAAGATGGCACTAAGAAAGGAGGAAGGAGGTACGTGTATTTTCATGTTTCATCCCATCTGTTTGTTTTTACTACAGTTTGATATATTCAAAGTAATACAATTATGGAGTTCTGAGTGAGGTGTTCAATCTATGTTGATGACTAGCCTTGTGAAGAGGAACCTCTGGCAGAACTAAAGCTTGTCTGAGGTGGTGCTCCTTCTCCTGTTCAGTGCCTGAGGAGGAGGAGGCGCTCCTGTTCAGTGCCTGAGGAGGAGGAGGCGCTCCTGTTCAGTGCCTGAGGAGGAGGAGGCGGCGCTCCTGTTCAGTGCCTGAGGAGGAGGAGGCGGCGCTCCTGTTCAGTGCCTGAGGAGGAGGAGGCGCTCCTGTTCAGTGCCTGAGGAGGAGGCGGCGCTCCTGTTCAGTGCCTGAGGAGGAGGAGGCGCTCCTGTTCAGTGCCTGAGGAGGAGGAGGCGCTCCTGTTCAGTGCCTGAGGAGGAGGAGGCGCTCCTGTTCAGTGCCTGAGGAGGAGGCGGCGCTCCTGTTCAGTGCCTGAGGAGGAGGAGGCGCTCCTGTTCAGTGCCTGAGGAGGAGGAGGCGCTCCTGTTCAGTGCCTGAGGAGGAGGAGGCGCTCCTGTTCAGTGCCTGAGGAGGAGGAGGCGGCGCTCCTGTTCAGCGCCTGAGGAGGAGGAGGCGCTCCTGTTCAGTGCCTGAGGAGGAGGAGGCGCTCCTGTTCAGTGCCTGAGGAGGCGCTCCTGTTCAGTGCCTGAGGAGGAGGAGGCGCTCCTGTTCAGTGCCTGAGGAGGCGCTCCTGTTCAGTGCCTGAGGAGGAGGAGGCGCTCCTGTTCAGTGCCTGAGGAGGAGGAGGCGCTCCTGTTCAGTGCCTGAGGAGGAGGAGGAGGCGCTCCTGTTCAGTGCCTGAGGAGGAGGAGGCGCTCCTGTTCAGTGCCTGAGGAGGAGGAGGCGCTCCTGTTCAGTGCCTGAGGAGGAGGAGGCGGCGCTCCTGTTCAGTGCCTGAGGAGGCGCTCCTGTTCAGTGCCTGAGGAGGAGGAGGCGCTCCTGTTCAGTGCCTGAGGAGGAGGAGGCGCTCCTGTTCAGTGCCTGAGGAGGAGGAGGAGGCGCTCCTGTTCAGTGCCTGAGGAGGAGGAGGCGCTCCTGTTCAGTGCCTGAGGAGGAGGAGGAGGCGCTCCTGTTCAGTGCCTGAGGAGGCGCTCCTGTTCAGTGCCTGAGGAGGCGCTCCTGTTCAGTGCCTGAGGAGGAGGAGGAGGCGCTCCTGTTCAGTGCCTGAGGAGGAGGAGGCGCTCCTGTTCAGTGCCTGAGGAGGAGGAGGCGCTCCTGTTCAGTGCCTGAGGAGGAGGAGGCGCTCCTGTTCAGTGCCTGAGGAGGCGCTCCTGTTCAGTGCCTGAGGAGGAGGAGGCGCTCCTGTTCAGTGCCTGAGGAGGAGGAGGCGGCGCTCCTGTTCAGTGCCTGAGGAGGAGGAGGCGCTCCTCAATGTATACTCTGCCACCTTAGAATATGTGAACCACTATACATACCTGGATGTCTGGTTAGACTGTAAACTCTCCTTCCAGACTCACATTAAGCATCTCCATTCTAGAATTGGCTTCCTATTTCACAACAAAGCATCCGTCACTCATGCTGCCAAACACACTCGTAAAACTGACCATCCTACTGATCCTTGACTTCGGCGATGTCATTTACAAAATAACCTCCAACACTCTACTCAGGAAATTTGATGCAGTCTTTCACAGTGCCATCCGTTTTGTCACTAAAGCCCCATATACTACCCACCACTGTGACCTGTATGCTCTCGTTGGCTGGCCCTCGCTTCATATTTGTCACCAAACCCACTGGCTCCACGTCATCTACAAGTCTTTGCTAGGTAAAGCCCCGCCTTATCTCAGCTCACTGGTCACCCTAGCAACACCCACCTGTAG
>NW_025755381.1:0-7816 GCF_021184085.1 Oncorhynchus gorbuscha
GGGTATGAGGTAGTTGAGGTAATTACTAGACTTTATACAACGAGTACCAGTACTGAGTCAATGCCCAGGGGTATGAGGTAGTTGAGGTAATTACTAGACTTTATACAACGAGTACCAGTACTGAGTCAATGCCCAGGGGTATGAGGTAGTTGAGGTAATTACTAGACTTTATACAACGAGTACCAGTACTGAGTCAATGCCCAAGGGTATGAGGTAGTTGAGGTAATTACTAGACTTTATACAACGAGTACCAGTACTGAGTCAATGCCCAGGGTATGAGGTAGTTGAGGTAATTACTAGACTTTATACAACGAGTACCAGTACTGAGTCAATGTCCAAGGGTATGAGGTAGTTGAGGTAATTACTAGACTTTATACAACGAGTACCAGTACTGAGTCAATGCCCAGGGTATGAGGTAGTTGAGGTAATTACTAGACTTTATACAACGAGTACCAGTACTGAGTCAATGTCCAAGGGTATGAGGTAGTTGAGGTAATTACTAGACTTTATACAACGAGTACCAGTACTGAGTCAATGCCCAGGGGTATGAGGTAGTTGAGGTAATTACTAGACTTTATACAACGAGTACCAGTACTGAGTCAATGTCCAAGGGTATGAGGTAGTTGAGGTAATTACTAGACTTTATACAACGAGTACCAGTACTGAGTCAATGCCCAGGGGTATGAGGTAGTTGAGGTAATTACTAGACTTTATACAACGAGTACCAGTACTGAGTCAATGTCCAAGGGTATGAGGTAGTTGAGGTAATTACTAGACTTTATACAACGAGTACCAGTACTGAGTCAATGCCCAGGGTATGAGGTAGTTGAGGTAATTACTAGACTTTATACAACGAGTACCAGTACTGAGTCAATGCCCAGGGGTATGAGGTAGTTGAGGTAATTACTAGACTTTATACAACGAGTACCAGTACTGAGTCAATGCCCAGGGGTATGAGGTAGTTGAGGTAATTACTAGACTTTATACAACGAGTACCAGTACTGAGTCAATGTCCAGGGTATGAGGTAGTTGAGGTAATTACTAGACTTTATGCAACGAGTACCAGTACTGAGTCAATGCCCAGGGTATGAGGTAGTTGAGGTAATTACTAGACTTTATCTAGCAGTACCAGTACTGAGTCAATGCCCAGGGTATGAGGTGGTTGAGTAATTACTAGACACTGCCTAGCAGTACCAGTACTGGTCAATACCCAGGGTATGAGGTAGTTGAGGTAATTACTAGACTTTATACAACGTACAATTTAGTCAATATCCAAAGGTATAAAGAAGTAGATTGAGAGTAGTGAGTATGCTAGTATGTACATGGGTAGGGTTAAAGTATTCAAATAATGCTACGATTAAAACAACGAGGCTATAAACAAAGGCACAGGAAGAGAAAGAAAGAGGGAGGGATGGAGGGTATGAGGTAGTTGAGGAGGATGGATGGAAGGTATGAGGTAGTTGAGGGAGGGATGGATGGAGGGTATGAGGTAGTTGAGGAGGGATGGATGGAGTATGAGGTAGTTGAGGGAGGGATGGATGGAAGGTATGAGGTAGTTGAGGGAGGGATGGATGGAGGGTATGAGGTAGTTGAGGGAGGGATGGATGGAGGGTATGAGGTAAAGGAGGGAGGGATGGATGGAGGGTAAGGAGGTAGTTGAGGGAGGGATGATGCAATGGAGGGTATGAGGTAGTTGAGGGAGGGATGGATGAAGGGTATGGAGGTAGTTGAGGGAGGGATGGATGGAAGGTATGAGGTAGTTGAGGTAGGGATGGATGGAGGGTATGAGGTAGTTGAGGGAGGGATGGATGGAAGGTATGAGGTAGTTGAGGTAGGGATGGATGGAGGGTATGAGGTAGTTGAGGAGGGTATGAGGTAGTTGAGGGGAGGGATGGATGGAAGGTATGAGGTAGTGAGGGAGATGGGGAGGGATGGAGTTGGGGAGGGATGGATGGAGGGTATGAGATAGTTGAGGGAGGGATAGATGGAGGTATGAGGTCATTGAGGGAGGGATGGATGGAGGGCTCAATTTCCTTTGCAGGGTATTCACTATAGACTAATAGACTGCAACACTCTCAAAGACAATCATGTACTATATTAGAGAAATGGAAGAAATCAAGGACACTGTATTGCCAGCATGTATAGCAGAGCACAGTGAATCGAGCACAAAACGAGGCCACAGTTGTCAAGGGTTTGTGATGTGTGCACAGTGTCTTTGTGATATGCACATGTGAACCAGGTCACTCTGTCGCTGTTCAAATCCCGGTCACTGCAAGGGGACACTTTAGCCACACTCCCTGTGGAGTAGTCATGATTAGCCTGTTGAGCTAAAGGCTACTTCACCTGTTCAAGCCAAGAACCAACCTCAGGGGCAATGGGATACACCGTAATCAGCTCAAAGATCCATCCTCATTACAAGCTCCGTCCCACACGTTCAGTTACGCTAGCTAGTAGCTAATTAGGAACGAGTTAGTAGCCACATTGCTGTGTTTTCTATGGATGTGCCAGTTTGTATGGGTTATGTACAGAAGGAAAGCACTATGTCTGTGGGATGTATCAGAATGGTTTTGGGTCAGGCAGAACCATCACAGAAGATGTCACATCTCTTTATTGTACTACAACAACACCACTGCATATCATTAGACTATATAGTGTCAGTAATATGGTCTGAGACTCATATCATTAGATGCTGTTCATTTATTATGTGGTGTATAAATCCAAGGGTGCATCCAAAGTAACATTATATTCCCTATACTTTTCAAAAGTAGTGCACTATATATAGGGAATAGGGCACCATTTGGGGACACACCCAATACTCTATGTCGAGGGGACTGAGTGAGGCCAACTACGTCTATTAGAGCACTGCCCAGACTTTCCATTTGCTATTGTAAACATTATTGTCTGAATTTGTCCAATATGTCATGTGTGTGTAGCACAGGAAAATATGTAGGTAGGCTGCAGAACGTAATGCTGATGAGTATTCAAAAGAGCCCCCTGATTGTAAAGTAAAGCAAAACAATATATTAAATAAGTTGATAAAAGCAAATTACTTGTGGGACTCTACTGACTTTGACAGCGTTGCTGACTTAATCTCCGAACGGGCGACTGTGCAGTTGTGTTTCCAGGATCAAAAAATGAAATATGTACAGGGTTTGGTCTGAAATGTAACCTATTCCCTCTATAGGGCACTATGACACCCTATTCCCTCTATAGGTCACTATGACACCCTATTCTCTATAGAGCTCTATGACACCCTATTCCTCATAGAGCACTACACACCATTCTATAGGGCACTATGACACCCTATTCCATATAGAGCACTATTGTCATGTTTGTCATTTGCATATCATGTCTTGTCCCTGTGCTCCCCATGCCATTCGTTTCCCCATGGTCTTGTTTGGTTCTTTCCCTCCTATCCCTCTCTCTCCCCCTCTCTCTCTCACTCTCTCGCTCTCTCTTTCTCTATCGTTCCGTTCCTGCTCCCAGCTGTTCCTATTCCCCTAATCATCATTTAGTCTTCCCACACCTGTTCCCGATCCTTTCCCTGATTAGACTCCTATTTATTCCTTTGTGATCCGTTCCTGTTCCATCGGTTCCTTGTTTTGTATTCCATGCTGTAATTGCGTTTCGCCCTGTCCTGTCGTGTTTTTTGCCGTGATTGTGTACCACCCTGTCCTGTCGTGTTTTGTGCCTTCTTCAGACGCTGCGTGTGAGCAGGTGTCTCAGTTGACTACGGCCTGCGCCTACCCGGCGACCTGCAGTCTGTGGCCGCTTCTCCAGTTGTTTTCCCCTCTACTATCTAGAGGATTTCAGTTATTCGGTTTTGAGCATTAATAAACTCTGTTTCTGTTAAGTCGCGTTTGGGTCCTCCTTCACCTGCATAACAGAAGGAACCGATCAAAGAATGGACCCAGCGACTTCAGACGCTCGTTACACTGCCGTCGAGATCCAAGGAGCCATGCTCGGCAGACACGAGCAGGAATTGTCCGCTGCTCGCCAGGGGGCCGGGAGAACCTGGCTGCTCAGGTTTCCGACCTCTCTGGACAGTTCCAGAGTCTACGTCTCGTGCCACCTGTTACTTCCTGGCCTGCCGAGCCTCCAGAACCTAGGGTTAATAACCCACCTTGCTACTCCGGGCAGCCCACTGAGTGCCGCTCCTTTCTCACGCAGTGTGAGATTGTGTTCTCTCTCCAACCCAACACATACTCTAGAGAGAGAGCTCGGGTTGCTTACGTCATCTCACTCATACTGGCCGGGCTCGAGAATGGGGCACAGCTATCTGGAGGCAAGGGCTGATTGCTCTAACGATTTCCAGAACTTTAAAGAGGAGATGATTCGGGTTTTGACCGTTCAGTTTTTGGTGGGGAGGCTTTAGGGCCCTGGCTTCCTTATGCCAAGGTGAACGGTCCATAACGGATTATTCCATTGAGTTTCGCACTCTTGCTGCCTCTAGTGAGTGGAACGAGCCGGCGCTGCTCGCTCGTTTTCTGGAGGGACTCACGCAGTGGTTAAGGATGAGATTCTCTCCCGGGAGGTTCCTTCAGATGTGGACTCTTTGATTGCTCTCGCCATCCGCATAGAACGACGGGTAGATCTTCGTCACCGGGCTCGTGGAAGAGAGCTCGCATCAACGGTGTTTCCCTGCTCCGCATCGCAACCATCTCCCTCCTCTGGCTTTGAGACTGAGCCCATGCAGCTGGGAGGGATTCGCATCTCGAATAAGGAGAGGGAACGGAGGATCACCAACCGCCTGTGCCTCTATTGCGGAGTTGCTGGACATTTTGTTAATTCATGTCCAGTAAGAGGCCAGAGCCCATCAGTAAGCGGAGGGCTACTGGTGAGCGCTACTACTCAGTCCTCTTCATCTAGATCTTGTACTACTATGTCGGTCCATCTACGCTGGACCGGTTCGGGTGCTACATGCAGTGCCTTGATTGACTCTGGGGCTGAGGGTTGTTTCATGGACGAAGCATGGGTTCGAAACATAACATTCCTTTCAGACCGTTAGACAAGCCCTACGCCCATGTTTGCCTTAGATGGTAGTCATCTTCCCAGTATCAAATTTGAGACACTACCTTTAACTCTCACAGTATCTGGTAACCACAGTGAGACTATTTCTTTTTGATTTTCCGTTCACCGTTTACACCTGTTGTTTTGGGTCATCCCTGGCTAGTATGTCATAATCCTTCTATTAATTGGTCTAGTAATTCTATCCTATCCTGGAACGTTTCTTGTCATGTGAAGTGTTTAATGTCTGCCATCCCTCCCGTTTCTTCTCTCCCTACTTCTCAGGAGGAACCTGGCGATTTGACAGGAGTGCCGGAGGAATATCATGATCTGCGCACGGTCTTCAGTCGGATCCGAGCCAACTCCCTTCCTCCTCACCGGTCGTATGATTGTAGTATTGATCTCCTTCCAGGGACCACGCCTCCTCGAGGTAGACTATACTCTCTGTCGGCTCCCGAACGTAAGGCTCTCGAGGATTATTTGTCTGTGTCTCTTGGACGCCGGTACCATAGTGCCTTCTTCTTCTCCGGCCGGGGCGGGGTTCTTTTTGTTAAGAAGAAGGACGGTACTCTGCCCCTGCGTGGATTATCGAGGGCTGAATGACATAACGGTTAAGAATCGTTATCCGCTTCCCTTATGTCATCAGCCTTCGAGATTCTGCAGGGGAGCCAGGTGCTTTACTAAGTTGGACCTTCGTAACGCTTACCATCTCGTGCGCATCAGAGGGGGACGAGTGGAAAACGGCGTTTAACACTCCGTTAGGGCATTTTGAGTACCGGGTTCTGCCGTTCGGTCTCGCCAATGCGCCAGCTGTTTTTCAGGCATTAGTTAATGATGTTCTGAGAGACATGCTGAACATTTTTGTTTTTGTCTATCTTGACGATATCTGATTTTTCTCCGTCACTCGAGATTCATGTTCAGCACGTTCGACGTGTTCTACAGCGCCTTTAGAGAATTGTCTCTACGTAAAGGCTGAGAAGTGCTCTTTTCATGTCTCCTCCGTTACTTTTCTCGGTTCCGTTATTTCCGCTGAAGGCATTCAGATGGATTCCGCTAAGGTCCAAGCTGTCAGTGATTGGCCCGTTCCAAGGTCACGTGTCGAGTTGCAGCGCTTTTTAGGTTTCGCTAATTTCTATCGGCGTTTCATTCGTAATTTCGGTCAAGTTGCTGCCCTCTCACAGCTCTTACTTCTGTCAAGACGTGTTTTAAGTGGTCCGGTTCCGCCCAGGGAGCTTTTGATCTTCTAAAAGAACGTTTTACGTCCGCTCCTATCCTCGTTACTCTGACGTCACTAGACAATTTATTGTCGAGGTTGACGCTTCAGAGGTAGGCGTGGGAGCCATTCTATCCCAGCGCTTCCAGTCTGACGATAAGGTTCATCCTTGCGCTTATTTTTCTCATCGCCTGTCGCCATCTGAGCGCAACTATGATGTGGGTAACCGTGAACTGCTCGCCATCCGCTTAGCCCTAGGCGAATGGCGACAGTGGTTGGAGGGGGCGACCGTTCCTTTTGTCGTTTGGACAGACCATAAGAACCTTGAGTACATCCGTTCTGCCAAACGACTTAATGCCCGTCAAGCTCGTTGGGCGTTGTTTTTCGCTCGTTTCGAGTTTGTGATTTCTTACCGTCCGGGTAGCAAGAACACCAAGCCTGATGCCTTATCCCGTCTGTTTAGTTCTTCTGTGGCTTCTACTGATCTCGAGGGGATTCTTCCTTATGGGCGTGTTGTCGGGTTGACAGTCTGGGGAATTGAAAGACAGGTTAAGCAAGCACTCACGCACACTGCGTCGCCGCGCGCTTGTCCTAGTAACCTCCTTTTCGTTCCTGTTTCCACTCGTCTGGCTGTTCTTCAGTGGGCTCACTCTGCCAAGTTAGCTGGTCATCCCGGTGTTCGAGGCACTCTTGCGTCTATTCGCCAGCGCTTTTGGTGGCCGACTCAGGAGCGTGACACGCGCCGTTTCGTGGCTGCGTGTTCAGACTGCGCGCAGAAGAAGTCTGGTAATTTTTTTTCTGCTTCTGCTCCTGGTCTTGCTGGGTCTCAGTCTGTTCCCTGCCATCGCATCTCTCCTGTTCTTGTCCCTGCCCTTGCTGTGTCTCAGTCTGTCCCTAGTTCTCATTTTTTTTTTTTAGAGTAGTACCCTAGTTTCCCTTTTTATCGTTTTTCGTTACGGTCCTGAGGAGAGGAGTTGGGTTCTTTCTCGGGACGTGCTGGACCGTTTGATCTATGATTTCCTCCGTTGCTGCCAGTGTTCCTCCTCGAGAGCGCCAGGAGGCGCTCGGTGAGTGGGGGGGTACTGTCATGTTTGTCATTTATTGTCATGTCTTGTCCCTGTGCTCCCCATGCTATTCGTTTCCCTCTGCTGGTCTTGTTTGGTTCTATCCCTCTCTCTCCCCCCTCCCTCTCTCACTCTCTCGCTCTCTCTTCTCTCTGTCGTTCCGTTCCTGCTCCCAGCTGTTCCTATTCCCTAATCATCATTTAGTCTTCCCACACCTGTTCCCGATCCTTTCCCCTGATTAGACTCCCTATTTATTCCTTTGTGATCCGTTCCTGTTCCATCGGTTCCTTGTTTTGTATTCCATGCTGTAATTGCGTTTCGCCCTGTCCTGTCGTGTTTTTTGCCGTGATTGTGTATCACCCTGTCCTGTCGTGTTTTGTGCCTTCTTCAGACGCTGCGTGTGAGCAGGTGTCTCAGTTGACTACGGCCTGCGCCTACCCGGCGACCTGCAGTCTGTGGCCGCTTCTCCAGTTGTTTTCCCCTCTACTATCTAGAGGATTTCAGTTATTCGGTTTTGAGCATTAATAAACTC
>NW_025755382.1:0-7815 GCF_021184085.1 Oncorhynchus gorbuscha
TAGTTTTAGTACGGTTGAGATGAACAGACCAGCCCCTCCCTCCTCTCCTCTAGTTTTAGTACGGTTGAGATGAACAGACCAGCCCCTCCTCTCCCCTCCTCTAGTTTTAGTACGGTTGAGATGAACAGACCAGCTCCTCCTCTCCTCTCCTCTAGTTTAGTATGGTTGAGATGAAACAGACCAAAGCCTCTCCTCTCCCTCTAGTTTTAGTACGGTTGAGATGAACAGACCAGCCCCTCCTCTCCTCAGCCCTCCTCTCCTCCTCTGCAGTTTTAGTATGGTTGAGATGAACAGACCAGCCTCTCTCCTCTCCTCTAGTTTTAGTACGGTTGAGATGAACAGACCAGCCTCCTCTCCTTCCCTCCTCTAGTTTTTAGTATGGTTGAGATGAACAGACCAGCTCCTCTCCTCTCCTCTCCTCTAGTTTTAGTACGGTTGAGATGAACAGACCAGCCTCTAGGACCCAGCCTCTCCTCTCCTCTCCTCTAGTTTTAGTATGGTTGAGATGAACAGACCAGCCTCTCCCTCTCCTAGTTTTAGTACGGTTGAGATGAACAGACCAGCCTCCTCTCCCCTCTCTCTGAACAGACCAGCCTCTCCTCTCCTCTCCTCTAGTTTTAGTATGGTTGAGATGAACAGACCAGCCTCTCCTCTCTAGTTTTAGTATGGTTGAGATGAACAGACCAGCCTCTCCTCTCTAGTTTTAGTACGGTTGAGATGAACAGACCAGCCTCTCCTCTCTAGTTTTAGTACGGTTGAGATGAACAGACCAGCCTCTCCTCTCCTCTCCTCTCCTCTAGTTTTAGTATGGTTGAGATGAACAGACCAGCCTCTCCTCTCTAGTTTTAGTATGGTTGAGATGAACAGACCAGCCTCTCCTCTCTAGTTTTAGTATGGTTGAGATGAACAGACCAGCCCCTCCTCTCCTCTCCTCTAGTTTTAGTACGGTTGAGATGAACAGACCAGCCTCTCCTCTCTAGTTTTAGTCCGGTTGAGATGAACAGACCAGCCCCTCCTCTCCTCTCCTCTAGTTTTAGTACGGTTGAGATGAACAGACCAGCCTCTCCTCTCCTCTAGTTTTAGTACGGTTGAGATGAACAGACCAGCCCCTCCCCTCCTCTCTAGTTTTAGTACGGTTGAGATGAACAGACCAGCCCCTCCTCTCCTCTAGTTTTAGTACGGTTGAGATGAACAGACCAGCCCCTCCTCTCCTCTCCTCTAGTTTTAGTACAGTTGAGATGAACAGACCAGCCCCTCCCCTCCTCTCTAGTTTTAGTACGGTTGAGATGAACAGACCAGCCTCTCCTCTCTAGTTTTAGTACGGTTGAGATGAACAGACCAGCCCCTCCTCTCCTCTCCTCTAGTTTTAGTATGGTTGAGATGAACAGACCAGCCCCTCCCCTCCTCTCTAGTTTTAGTACGGTTGAGATGAACAGACCAGCCCCTCCTCTCCTCTCCTCTCCTCTAGTTTTAGTACGGTTGAGATGAACAGACCAGCTCCTCCTCTCCTCTCCTCTAGTTTTAGTACGGTTGAGATGAACAGACCAGCCTCCTCCTCTCTAGTTTTTAGTACGGTTGAGATGAACAGACCAGCCTCTCCCTCTAGTTTTAGTACGGTTGAGATGAACAGACCAGCCCCTCCCCTCCTCTCTAGTTTTAGTACGGTTGAGATGAACAGACCAGCCTCTCCTCTCTAGTTTTAGTACGGTTGAGATGAACAGACCAGCCTCTCCTCTCTAGTTTTAGTACGGTTGAGATGAACAGACCAGCCTCTCCTCTCCTCTCCTCTCCTCTCTAGTTTTAGTATGGTTGAGATGAACAGACCAGCCTCTCCTCTCTAGTTTTAGTACGGTTGAGATGAACAGACCAGCCCCTCCTCTCCTCTCCTCTAGTTTTAGTACGGTTGAGATGAACAGACCAGCCCCTCCTCTCCTCTCCTCTAGTTTTAGTATGGTTGAGATGAACAGACCAGCCCCTCCTCTCCTCTCCTCTAGTTTTAGTACGGTTGAGATGAACAGACCAGCCTCTCTCCTCTAGTTTTAGTACGGTTGAGATGAACAGACCAGCCCCTCCCCTCCTCTCTAGTTTTAGTACGGTTGAGATGAACAGACCAGCTCCTCCTCTCCTCCTCTCTAGTTTTAGTACGGTTGAGATGAACAGACCAGCCCCTCCCCTCCTCTCCTCTAGTTTTAGTATGGTTGAGATGAACAGACCAGCCTCTCCTCTCCTCTAGTTTTAGTACGGTTGAGATGAACAGACCAGCCTCTCCTCTAGTTTTAGTATGGTTGAGATGAACAGACCAGCCCCTCCTCTCCTCTCCTCTAGTTTTAGTATGGTTGAGATGAACAGACCAGCCTCTCCTCTCCCCTCCTCTCCTCTCCTCTCCTCTCTAGTTTTAGTATGGTTGAGATGAACAGACCAGCCTCTCCTCTCTAGTTTTAGTATGGTTGAGATGAACAGACCAGCCTCTCCTCTCTAGTTTTAGTATGGTTGAGATGAACAGACCAGCCTCTCCTCTCTAGTTTTAGTACGGTTGAGATGAACAGACCAGCCCCTCCTCTCCTCTCCTCTAGTTTTAGTACGGTTGAGATGAACAGACCAGCCTCTCCTCTCTAGTTTTAGTACGGTTGAGATGAACAGACCAGCCTCTCCTCTCCTCTAGTTTTAGTATGGTTGAGATGAACAGACCAGCCCCTCCTCTCCTCTCCTCTCGTTTTAGTACGGTTGAGATGAACAGACCAGCCCCTCCTCTCCTCTCCTCTCCTCTCGTTTTAGTACGGTTGAGATGAACAGACCAGCCTCTCCTCTCTAGTTTTAGTACGGTTGAGATGAACAGACCAGCCTCTCCTCTCTAGTTTTAGTACGGTTGAGATGAACAGACCAGCCTCTCCTCTCTAGTTTTAGTACGGTTGAGATGAACAGACCAGCCTCTCCTCTCCTCTCCTCTAGTTTTAGTATGGTTGAGATGAACAGACCAGCCTCTCCTCTCTAGTTTTAGTACGGTTGAGATGAACAGACCAGCCCCTCCTCTCCTCTCCTCTAGTTTTAGTATGGTTGAGATGAACAGACCAGCCTCTCCTCTCTAGTTTTAGTATGGTTGAGATGAACAGACCAGCCTCTCCTCTAGTTTTAGTACGGTTGAGATGAACAGACCAGCCCCTCCTCTCCTCTCCTCTAGTTTTAGTACGGTTGAGATGAACAGACCAGCCTCTCCTCTCTAGTTTTAGTACGGTTGAGATGAACAGACCAGCCTCTCCTCTCCTCTAGTTTTAGTACGGTTGAGATGAACAGACCAGCCCCTCCTCTCCTCTCCTCTCGTTTTAGTACGGTTGAGATGAACAGACCAGCCCCTCCTCTCCTCTCCTCTCCTCTCTACAGTTGAGATGAACAGACCAGCCTCTCCTCTCTAGTTTTAGTACGGTTGAGATGAACAGACCAGCCCCTCCTCTCCTCTCCTCTAGTTTTAGTACGGTTGAGATGAACAGACCAGCCTCTCCTCTCCTCTCCTCTCTAGTTTTAGTACGGTTGAGATGAACAGACCAGCCTCTCCTCTCCTCTCTAGTTTTAGTACGGTTGAGATGAACAGACCAGCCTCTCCTCTCCTCTCCTCTCTAGTTTTAGTACGGTTGAGATGAACAGACCAGCCTCTCCTCTCCTCTCTAGTTTTAGTACGGTTGAGATGAACAGACCAGCCTCTCCTCTCCTCTCTAGTTTTAGTATGGTTGAGATGAACAGACCAGCCTCTCCCCTCCTCTCTAGTTTTAGTATGGTTGAGATGAACAGACCAGCCTCTCCTCTCCTCTCCTCTCTAGTTTTAGTACGGTTGAGATGAACAGACCAGCCTCTCCCCTCCTCTCTAGTTTTAGTATGGTTGAGATGAACAGACCAGCCTCTCCTCTCTAGTTTTAGTATGGTTGAGATGAACAGACCAGCCCCTCCTCTCCTCTCCTCTAGTTTTAGTACGGTTGAGATGAACAGACCAGCCCCTCCTCTCCTCTCCTCTCCTCTAGTTTTAGTACGGTTGAGATGAACAGACCAGCCCCTCCTCTCCTCTCCTCTAGTTTTAGTACGGTTGAGATGAACAGACCAGCCCCTCCTCTCCTCTCCTCTAGTTTTAGTATGGTTGAGATGAACAGACCAGCCCCTCCTCTCCTCTCCTCTCCTCTAGTTTTAGTACGGTTGAGATGAACAGACCAGCCTCTCCTCTCTAGTTTTAGTATGGTTGAGATGAACAGACCAGCCCCTCCTCTCCTCTCCTCTCCTCTAGTTTTAGTACGGTTGAGATGAACAGACCAGCCCCTCCTCTCCTCTCCTCTCCTCTAGTTTTAGTACGGTTGAGATGAACAGACCAGCCTCTCCTCTCCTCTAGTTTTAGTACGGTTGAGATGAACAGACCAGCCTCTCCTCTCTAGTTTTAGTACGGTTGAGATGAACAGACCAGCCCCTCCCCTCTAGTTTTAGTACGGTTGAGATGAACAGACCAGCCCCTCCCCTCTAGTTTTAGTCCGGTTGAGATGAACAGACCAGCCCCTCCTCTCCTCTCCTCTAGTTTTAGTCCGGTTGAGATGAACAGACCAGCCTCTCCTCTCCTCTAGTTTTAGTACGGTTGAGATGAACAGACCAGCCTCTCCTCTCCTCTAGTTTTAGTACGGTTGAGATGAACAGACCAGCCTCTCCTCTCCTCTAGTTTTAGTACGGTTGAGATGAACAGACCAGCCTCTCCTCTCCTCTAGTTTTAGTATGGTTGAGATGAACAGACCAGCCTCTCCTCTCCTCTAGTTTTAGTACGGTTGAGATGAACAGACCAGCCTCTCCTCTCCTCTAGTTTTAGTACGGTTGAGATGAACAGACCAGCCTCTCCTCTCCTCTCCTCTCTAGTTTTAGTACAGATGTGATGAACAGACCAGCCTCTCCTCTCCTCTCTAGTTTTAGTACAGATGTGATGAACAGACCAGCCTCTCCTCTCCTCTCTAGTTTTAGTACAGATGTGATGAACAGACCAGCCTCTCCTCTCTAGTTTTAGTATGGTTGAGATGAACAGACCAGCCTCTCCTCTCCTCTCCTCTCCTCTCTAGTTTTAGTATGGTTGAGATGAACAGACCAGCCTCTCCTCTCCTCTCCTCTCCTCTCTAGTTTTAGTACGGATGCGATGAACAGACCAGCCTCTCCTCTCCTCTCCTCTCCTCTCTAGTTTTAGTACGGATGCGATGAACAGACCAGCCCCTCCTCTCTAGTTTTAGTACGGATGCGATGTCCCCTGGCAATGTATGTTTCCCCCCCGGAAAAAAACAACTCTTATATCTTTACTTTCAACACATACTTTCCTCGTGGCTAAATCCCCAGGTAGCTGTATAGACTTGCCACAGTGGCAAGATAAACCCTTCTAGCGTTCTATACATCCAGTTAAAAGTTCATAAAGAGTATCACACACATTAAAAAACATGATCAAATATTAATTTGTGAATAATTACTGGTCCAGTGATGCTGAACAGATTTAAAGAACTACTGAAGACATATTGAACAGTGGTGTGTGTGTGTGTGTGTGTGTGTGTGTGTGTGTGTGTGTGTGTGTGTGTGTGTGTGTGTGTGTGTGTGTGTGTGTGTGTGTGTGTGTGTGTGTGTGTGTGTGTGTGTGTGTGTGTGTGTGTGTGTGCGTGTGTGCGTGTGTGTGTGCATGTCCCAGTGTGCGTGTGTGTGTCAGTGTGCATGTGTGTGTGTGCGTGTGTGTGTGTGTGTGTCAGTGTGTGTGTGTGTGTGTGTGTGCGTGTCAGTGTGTGTGCATGTCAGTGTGTGTGCATGTCAGTGTGTGTGCATGTGTCAGTGTGTGCCAGTGTGTGTGTGTCAGTGTGTGTGTGCCAGTGTGTGTGTGCCAGTGTGTGTGCCAGTGTGTGTGTGCCAGTGTGTGTGTCAGTGTGCGTGTGTCAGTGTGCGTGTGCCAGTGTGCGTGTGCCAGTGTGCGTGTGCCAGTGTGCGTGTGCCAGTGTGCGTGTGCCAGTGTGTGTGCCAGTTTGCTACGGGTTAATTTTCATGTGATATGCGTTTGAACATAAGGGTGAGAGGTGTACAGGGTCTGAGATAAACAGACACCCTACAAACGGTCCCTTGGGGAGGGAGGGGGAGAAGAGATTTGGGGCACAATTAAATATTTACCAACTAGCTGACTGTTAAGAGTTGTCAGAGTGGAGAAAGTAGGAGTCCCCTGGGGCGAAGTAGAGCCTGAACTGACATAGATGCAGTCTGGCTGGGAATATATATGTTTGTTGGTGGAGTGTTTAAGAATGGAAGTACGAGAAAGGTGAGTCACACGAGGCACGAGTACAAAAAGTATTGGTCAGAGACGGAAACTCAGTTCTAGTTTGTTTTGAGGTTGTTCTTATAATAAAATGTTTGTTTTTTGTTTTAAAAAGACGAGTGAGTGACAGAGCAAAAAGAAGGAGGTTAAACGCAGTGAGGGTTGAAACGCAGTGAGGGTTGAAACGCAGTGAGGGTTTTTAACACAGTGAGGTTTTAACACAGTGAGGGTTTTAACACAGTGAGGGTTTAACCGCAGTGAGGGTTTAACCGCAGTGAGGGTTTAAACGCAGTGAGGTTTTAAACGCAGTGAGGTTTTAAACACAGTGAGGGTTTTAAACGCAGTGAGGGTTTTAAAACGCAGTGAGGGTTTTAACGCAGTGAGGGTTTTAAACGCAGTGAGGGTTTTAACGCAGTGAGGTTTAAACTGTGCACAGCATGACATATGATTCTGTCCCCTGCATTGAGACCCCAGCCAGTCCAGTCCACCGACAATCTGTTAGCTCGCCGTCTCTGTGTGTTTATATATCGCCTGGGAGGAAACAGATGGACCCAGCCAGAAACTGAACAGCGTCCTGTGTGCCAGCACTGATAGGCTGTTATTGTGTTGTGTGTGCGTGGTGTGTGGATGTTGTTCGTACACACAACAGAGGCAACCTGTGCCAAGCTCCCCTCCCATTCCCAGTTACAAATCGGCCCCCTAGCAGTACTTTCCGACTCCCTTAAGTTGCTCGGTTCCCATGTCCTCATTCACTACCTCGTAGTGTTGAATGGATAACCAAGTGGGTGCCAATCAATAACAATATCTTTCAATAGATGGAGCATTACAGAAATCACAATAACACAAAACATGATTAGATAATCCCATCCGTCAAGGAGGTACTTGCTACCCACACAAGAAGATTGAGTAGAAGAGGATGGTTTATATTGAGTTTATAAGCACAGAATTAAGAGGGTAGAGTTTATATCGAGTTTATAAACGACAGAATTAAGGTAGAAGTTTATGTCGAGTTTATAACGACAGAATTAGGAAGTAGAGAGTTTATATAGAGTTTATAAGCGACAGAAGGGTATAGTTTATATCGAGGTTTAAAACGACAGAATTAAGGGTATAGTTTATATCGAGTTTATAAATGACAGAATTAAGAGGAATTAGAGTTTATAAGCGACAGAATTAAGGGTAAGTTTATATCGAGTTTATAAACAACAGAATTAAGGGTATAGTTTATATAGAGTTTATAAACGACAGAATTAAGGGTAGAGTTTATATCGAGTTTATAAATGACAGAATTAAGGGTAGAGTTTATAAACGACAGAATTAAGGGTAGAGTTTATATCGAGTTTATAAACAACAGAATTAAGGGTATAGTTTATATAGAGTTTATAAACGACAGAAGGGTATAGTTTATATCGAGTTTAAAAGCGACAGAATTAAGGGTATAGTTTATATCGAGTTTAAAAACGACAGAATTAAGGGTATAGTTTATATCGAGTTTAAAAGCGACAGAATTAAGGGTAGAGTTT
>NW_025755383.1:0-7815 GCF_021184085.1 Oncorhynchus gorbuscha
ATCCTAACCCTAGCTCCTAACCGTAACTCTGGCTCCTAACCTAGCTCCTAACCCTAAACCTAACCCTAACCTAGCTCCTAACCCTAGCTCTCTAACCCTAAACCTAACCCTAACCCCCTAATCCTAACCCCTATCCCTAACCTATAACCTAACCTAACCCTAACCCTAGCTCTAACCCTTACCTTAAGCTCTAACCTAACCCTAGCTCTTAACTCCTAACCCTAACCCTAAACCTAACCCTAGCTCTAACCCTACCTCCTCTAACCTAGCTCCTAACCCTAACCCTAGCTCCTAACCCTAGCTCTAACCCTAGCTCCTAACCCTAGCTCCTAACCCTAGCTCCTAACCCCTAACCTAACCCTAACCCTAAACCTAACCCTAGCTCCTAACCCTAGCTCTAACCCTAGCTCTAACCCAGCTCTAACCCTAGCTCCTAACCCTAACCCTAACCCTTATCCTAACCCTAGCTCTAACCCTAGCTCCTAACCCCTATCCTAACCCCCTAGCTCCTAACCCTAGCTCCTAACCCTAGCTCCTAACCCTAGCTCCTAACCCTAGCTCTAACCCCCCTTACCTAACCCTAGCTCCTAACCCTAGCTCCCTTACCTAACCCTAGCTCCTAACCCTAGCTCCTAACCCTAGCTCCCTAAGCTCCTAACCCTAGCTCAAACCCTACCTCCTCCTAACCCTAGCTCTAACCCTAACCCTAGCTCCTAACCCTAGCTCCTAACCCTAGCTCCCTAACCCTTATAGCTCTAACCCTAGCTCCTAACCCTAGCCCTAACCCTGGCTATCCTAACCCTAGCTCTAACCCTAACCTAACCCTAATCCTAACCCTAGCTCTAACCCTAACCCTAGCTCTAACCCTAGCTCCCTACCTAACCCTATCCTAACCCTAGCTCCTAACCCTAGCCCTAACCCTAGCTCCTAACCCTAGCTCTAACCCTAGCTCCTAACCCTAGCTCTAACCCTAGCTCCTAACCGTAACTCTAGCCTAACCCTAGCTCCTAACCCTAGCCTAACCCTAACCCTAACCCTAGCTACCTAACCCTAGCTCCTAACCTAGCTCTAACCCTAACCTAACCCTAACCTAGCTCCTAACCCTACCCTAACCCTATCCTAACCCTAGCTCTAACCCTAGCTCCTAATCCTAACCTAGCTCCTAACCCTGGCTCCTAACCTAGCTCTAACCCTAGCTCCTAACATTGTTCCTATCCTAACCCTAGCTCTAACCCTACCTAACCCTAACCTAACCCTAGCTCCTAACCCTAACCTAACTCCTAACCCTAGCTCTAACCCTAACCTAACCCTAATCCTAACCCTAGCTCCTAACCCTAACCTAACCCCTAGCTCCTAACCCTAGCTCTAAGCTCCCCCTAACCCTAGCTCCAAACCTAACCTAGCTCCTAACCCTAGCTCCTAACCCTAACCCTAGCTCCTAACCCTAGCTCTAACCCTAGCTCCTAACCCTAGCTCCTAACCCTAACCCTAGCTCCCTAACCCCTAGCTCCTAACCCTTATCCTAACCCTAGCTCCTAACCCTAACCTAACCTAGCTCCTAACCCTAGCTCTAACCCTAGCTAACCCTAACCCTAACCCTAGCTCTAACCTAGCTAACCTAACCCTAGCTCCTAACCCTAGCTCCTAACCTAACCCTTATCCTAACCCTAACTCTAACCCTAACCTAACCCTAGCTCCTAACCCTAGCTCCTAACCCTAGCTCCTAACCCTATCCTAACCCTAACCCTAACCCTACCCTAACCCCCTAACCCTAGCTCTAACCCTACTCCTAACCCTAGCTCCTAACCCTAACCCTAGCTCTAACCTAGCCCTAACCCTAGCTCCTAACCCTAGCTCTAACCCTAACCTAACCCTAACCCTAGCTCCTAACCTAACCCTAGCTCCTAACCCTAGCTCCTAACCCTAGCTCCTAACCCTAACCCTAGCTCCTAACCCTAACCCTAGCTCCTAACCCTAGCTCCTAACCCTACCCTAACCCTTATCCTAACCCTAGCTCTAACCCTCCCTAACCCTAACCTAACCCTAGCTAACCCTAACCCTAGCTCCTAACCCTAACCCTAACCTAACCCTAGCTCCTCCTAACCCTAGCTCTAACCCTTACCTAACCCCCTAGCTCCCTAACCTAACTCTAACCCTAGCTCCTAACCCTATCCTAACCCTAACTCTAACCCTAGCTCCTAACCCTAGCTCCTAACCTAGCCCTAACCCTAGCTGGCCTAACCCTGGCTCCTAACCCTAGCTCTAACCCTAACTCTAACCCTCCTAACCCTAGCTCTAACCCTAACCCTAACCCTTATCCTAACCCTAGCTCTAACCCTAACCCTAGCTCCTAACCCTAGCTCTAACCCTAACCCTAACCCTTATCCTAACTCCTAACCCTTACCTAACCCTAACCCTAACCCTAACCCTAACCCTATCCTAACCCTAGCTCCTAACCCTAACCCTAGCTCCTAACCCTAGCTCCTAACCCTAGCTCCTAACCCCTAACTCCTAACCCTAGCTCCTAACCCTTACCTTAACCCTATCCTAACCCTAGCTCTAACCCTTACCTAACTCCTATCCTAACCCTAGCCTAACCCTTATCCCCTAGCTCTAACCCTTACCTTAACCCTTATCCTAACCCTAGCTCTAACCCTAGCTACCTTAACCTATCCTAACCCTAGCTCTAACCCCTAGCTCCTAACCCTTATCCTAACCCTAGCTCTAACCCTTACCTTAACCCTATCCTAACCCTAGCCTAGCTCTAACCTAGCTACCTTAACCCTATCCTAACCCTAGCTCTAACCCTACCTTAACCCTTATCCTAACCCTAGCTCTAACCCTTACCTTAACCCTTATCCTAACCCTAGCTCTAACCCTTACCTTAACCCTTATCCTAACCCTAGCTCCTAACCCTACCTTAACCCTTATCCTAACCCTAGCCTAACCCTACCTAACCCTTATCCTAACCCTAGCTCTAAGCCTTACCTTAACTATCTAACCCCTTATCCTAACCCTAGCTCTAACCCTTACCTTAACCCATAGTTCCTAACCCCTAACCCTAGCTCTAACCCTTACCTTAACCCTAGCTCCTAACCTAACCTAGCTCTAACCCCTTCCTTATCCTAACCCTAGCTCTAACCCTACCTAACCCTTATCCTAACCCTAGCTCTAACCCTTACCCTAACCCTCCTAACCCTAGCTCTAACCCTACCTAACCCTTATCCTAACCCTAGCTCTAACCCTTACCTAACCCTTATCCTAACCCTAGCTCTAACCCTTACCTAACCCTTATCCTAACCCTAGCTCCTAACCCTAACCTAACCCTTATCCTAACCCTAGCTCCTAACCCTAGCTCCTAACCCTTATCCTAACCCTAGCTCTAACCCTAAGCTCCTAAGCTCTAACCCTATAACCCCTAACCCTAGCTCTAACCCTTTAACCTAGCTCCTAACCCTTATCCTAACCCTAGCTCCTAACCCTTACCTTAACCCTAACCCTAGCCTAACCCCCTAACCCTAACCCTAACCCTATCCTAACCCTAGCTCCTAACCCTTATCCTAACCCTAGCTCCTAACCCTTACCTAACCCTAGCTCCTAACCCTAGCTCTAACCCTTACCTTAACCCTAGCTCCTAACCCTAGCTCTAACCTTACCTTAACCCTTATCCTAACCCTAGCTCTAACCCCTAAGCTCCTAACCCTAGCTAACCCTAACCCTTATCCTAACCCTACCTAACCTAACCCTACCTAACCCTTATCCTAACCCTAGCTCCTAACCCTTACCTTAACCCTTATCCTAACCCTAGCTCTAACCCTACCTCCTAACCCTAGCTCTAACCCTAACCCTAACCCTCCTAAACCCTAACCCTACTCTTAACCCTATCCTAACCCTAGCTCTAACCCTTACCTAACCCTTATCCTAACCCTACTAACCCTAGCTCCTAACCCTATCCTAACCCTAGCTCTAACCCTACCTTAACCCTTATCCTAACCCTAGCTCCTAACCCTTACCTTAACCCTATCCTAACCCTAGCTCCTAACCCTTACCTTAACCCTATCCTAACCCTAGCTCCTAACCCTAGCCTAACCCTAGCTAACCTAGCTCCTAATCCTAACCTATCCTAACCCTGGCTAACCCTACCTAACCCTGGCTCCTAACCCCTAGCTCTAACCCTAGCCCTAACCCTAGCTCCTAACCCTAGCTCTAACCCTTACCTAACCCTTACCTCCTAACCCTAGCTCCTAACCCTACCTAACCCTTATCCTAACCCTAGCTCTAACCTTACCTTAACCCTAGCTCCTAACCCTAGCTCTAACCCTAGCTCCTAACCCTTATCCTAACCCTAGCTCCTAACCCTATCCTAACCCTAGCTCTAACCCTAGCCTTAACCCTAGCTCCTAACCCTAGCTCTAACCCTACCTCCTATCCTAACCCTAGCTCTAACCCTACCTCCTAACCCTATCCTAACCCTAGCTCTAACCCTTACCTTAACCCTTATCCTAACCCTAGCTCTAACCCTTACCTCCTAACCCTAACTCCTAACCCTAGCTCCTAACCCTTACCTAACCCTATCTAACCCTAGCTCTAACCCTAACCCTAACCCTAGCCCTAACCCTAGCTCCTAACCTCCTAACCCTAGCTCCTAACCCCTAGCTAACCCTTACCTAACCCTAGCTCTAACCCTTAATCCTAACCCTAGCTCTAACCCTTACTCCTAACCCTAACTCCTAACCCTAGCTCCTAACCCTTACCTTAACCCTTATCCTAACCCTAGCTCTAACCTTACCTAACCCTAATCCTAACCCTAGCTCTAACCCTTACCTAACCCTTATCCTAACCCTAGCTCTAACCCTAGCTCTAACCCTAGCTCCTAACCCTTATCCTAACCCTAGCTCTAACCCTACCTTAACCCTATCCTAACCCTAGCTCTAACCCTAGCTCCTAACCCTAGCTCCTAACCCTAGCTCCTAACCTAACCCTTAACCTATCCTAACCCTAGCTCCTAACCCTAGCTCCTAACCCTTATCCTAACCCTAGCTCTAACCCTTACTTGCTCTAACCCCTACTCCTAACCCTAGCTCCTAACCTAGCTCCTTAACCCTGGCTCCTAACCCTAGCTCTAACCCTAACCCTAGCTCCTAACCCTAGCGCCTAACCCTAACCTAACCCTAACCCTAGCCTAACCCTAGCTCCCTAACCCTAGCCCTAACTCCTATCCTAACCCTAGCTCTAACCCTAGCTCCTAACCCTAGCTCCTAACCCTAGCTCTAACCCCCTAACCCTAGCTCCTAACCCTAGCTCCTAACCCTAGCTAACCCTAACCCTATCCTAACCCTAGCTCCTAACCCTAACTCCTAACCCTAGCTCCTAACCTAGCTCCTAACCCTAGCTCCTAACCCTCTATCCTAACCCTAGCTCTAACCCCTAGCTCCTCCTAACCCTAGCTCCTAACCCTAGCTCTAACCCTAGCTAACCCTAGCTCTAACCCCCTAGCTCCTAACCCTAGCTCTAACCCTAGCTCCTAACCCTAGCTCCTAACCCTAACCTAGCTCCCTAGCTCTAACCCTAACTCCTAACCCTAGCTCCTAACTCCTAACCCTAACCAAGCTCCTAACCCTGGCTCCTAACCTAACCCTAGCTCCCTAACCCTAGCTCCTAACCCTGGCTCCTAACCTAACCTAACCCTAGCTCTTAACCCTAGCTCCTAACCCTAGCCCTAGCTCTAACCCTAGCTCTAACCCTAACCCTAGCTCCTAACCTGGCTCCTAACCTAGCTCCTAACCCTAGCTCTAACCCTAACTCCTAACCCTAGCTCCTAACCTAGCTCTAACCCTAAGCTCCTAACCCTAGCTCCTGCCTAGCTCCTAACCCTAACCCTAGCTCCTAACCCTAGCTCCTAACCCTAGCTCCTGGCCCTAGCCTAACCCTAGCTCCTAACCCTAGCTCCTAACCCTAGCTCTAACCCTAGCTCTAACCTAGCTCCTAACCCTAGCTCCTAACCCTAGCCCTAGCTCCTAACCCTAGCTCCCTAACCTAACCCTAACCCTAACCTAACCCTAGCTCCTAACCCTAACCCTAACTCCTAACCTAACCCTAACTCTAACCCTATCCCTAACCCTAGCTCCTAACCCTGGCTCTAACCCTAGCTCCTAACCCTAGCTCTAACCTAACCCTAGCTCCTAACCCTAGCTCCTAACCCTAACCTCCTAGCTCTAACCCTAGCTCCTAACCTAGCCCTAGCTCCTAACCTAGCTCCTAACCCTAGCTCCTAACCTAACTCCTAACCTAGCTCCTAACCTAGCTCTAACCCTAGCTACTAACCCTAGCTCCTAACCCTAGCTCCTAACCCTAGCTCTAACCCTAACTCCTAACCCTAACCCTAACCCTAGCTCCTAACCCTAACCCTAACCCTAACCCTAACCCTAGCTCTAACCCTAACCCTAGCTAACCTAGCCTAACCCTAGCTCCTAACCCTAGCTCCTAGCCCTAACCCTAGCTCCTAACCCTAGCTCCTAACCCTAACTCCTAGCCCTGGCTCTAACCCTAACTCCTAACCCTAGCTCCTAACCCTAACCTAACCCTAACCCTAACCCTAGCTCTAACCTAACCTAGCTCCTAACCCTAGCCCTAACCTTAGCTCTAACCTAGCTCCTAACCTAGCCCTAACCCTAGCTCCTAACCCTAGCTCTAACCCTAACTCCTAACCCTAGCTCCTAACCCTAGCTCTAACCCTAGCTCCTAACCCTAAAGCTCCTAACCCTAGCTCTAACCCTAGCTCCTAACCCTAACTCCTAACCTAACCCTAACCCTAACCTATCCCTAACCCTAACCCTAACCCTAACCCTAGAAACCTGGCTCTAACCCTAGCTCTAACCCTAGCTCCTAACCCTAACCCTAACCCTGGCTCCTAGCTCCTAACCCTAACCCTAAGCTCCTAACCCTAGCTCCTAACCCTAGCTCTAACCCTAACCTAGCTCCTAACCTAGCTCCTAACCTAGCTCCTAACCTAGCTCCTAACAACCTGTGGGGACTAGCTCCTAACCCTACAAACCTAACCCTAGCTCCTAACCCTAGCTCCTAACCCTAGCTCCTAACTCTAACCTAACCTAGCTCCTAACCCTAGCTCTAACCTAACCCTAACCCTAGCTTCTAACCCTAGCTCTAACCCTAACCTAGCTCCTAACCCTAGCTCCTAACCCTACCTAACCCTAGCTAGCCCTAACCCTAGCTCCTAACCCTAACCCCTAACCTAACCCTAGCTCCTAACCCTAACTCCTAACCCTAGCTCCTAACCTAGCTCCTAACCCTAGCTCCTAACCCCTAACTCTAACCTAACCTAGCTCTAACCCTAGCTCCTAACCTAACTCCTAACCCTAGCTCCTAACTCCTAACCCTAGCTCCTAACCCCCTAGCTCTAACCCCTAGCTCTAACCTAACCCTAGCTCTAACCTAGCTCCTAACCCTAGCTCTAACCCTAACCCTAGCTCCTAACCCTAGCTCCTAACCCTAGCTCCTAACCCTAGCTACTAACCTAACCCTAACTCCTAACCCTAGCTCCTAACCTAACCTAGCTCCTAACCCTAGCTCCTAACCTAGCTCCTAACCCTAGCTCCTAATACTAACCTAGCTCCTAGCCTACGCTCCTAACCCTAGCTCTAACCTAGCTCCTAACCCTAACTCCTAACCCTAGCTCTAACCCTAACTCCTAACCCTAGCTCCTAACCCCATAGCTCTAACTCTAACCCTAGCTCCTAACTCTAACCCTAGCTCCTAACCCTAGCTCTAACCCTTACCTTAACCCTTATCCTAACC
>NW_025755384.1:0-7812 GCF_021184085.1 Oncorhynchus gorbuscha
TGCACTACTGTTGACCAGAGCCCTATATAGTATACTACTGTTGACCAGAGCCCTATATAGTACACTACTGTTGACCAGAGCCCTATATAGTACACTACTGTTGACCAGAGCCCTATATAGTGCACTACTGTTGACCAGAGCCCTATATAGTGCACTACTTTAGACCAGAGCCCTATATTGTGCACTACTGTTGACCAGAGCCCTATATAGTACACTACTGTTGACCAGAGCCCTATATAGTACACAACTGTTGACCAGAGCCCTATATAGTACACTACTGTTGACCAGAGCCCTATATATTACACTACTGTTGACCAGAGCCCTATATAGTGCACTACTGTTGACCAGAGCCCTATATAGTGCACTACTTTAGACCAGAGCCCTATATTGTACACTACTGTTGACCAGAGCCCTATATAGTACACTACTGTTGACCAGAGCCCTATATAGTACACTACTGTTGACCAGAGCCCTATATAGTACACTACTGTTGACCAGAGCCCTATATAGTACACTACTGTTGACCAGAGCCCTATATAGTGCACTACTGTTGACCAGAGCCCTATATAGTACACTACTGTTGACCAGAGCCCTATATAGTGCACTACTTTAGACCAGAGCCCTATATTGTGCACTACTGTTGACCAGAGCCCTATATAGTACACTACTGTTGACCAGAGCCCTATATAGTACACAACTGTTGACCAGAGCCCTATATAGTACACTACTGTTGACCAGAGCCCTATATATTACACTACTGTTGACCAGAGCCCTATATAGTGCACTACTGTTGACCAGAGCCCTATATAGTGCACTACTTTAGACCAGAGCCCTATATTGTACACTACTGTTGACCAGAGCCCTATATAGTACACTACTGTTGACCAGAGCCCTATATAGTACACTACTGTTGACCAGAGCCCTATATAGTACACTACTGTTGACCAGAGCCCTATATAGTACACTACTGTTGACCAGAGCCCTATATAGTGCACTACTGTTGACCAGAGCCCTATATAGTACACTACTGTTGACCAGAGCCCTATATAGTACACTACTGTTGACCAGAGCCCTATATAGTACACTACTGTTGACCAGAGCCCTATGGACCCTGGCCAAAAGGAGCGCACCGTATAGTGAGTAGGGTGGCATTTGGGACACAGACTGATATGTCTTTAAAATATTAAGAACACCTGCTCTTTCCCATGACACAGACTGACCAGGTGAATTCAGGTGAAAGCTATGATCCCTTATTGAAGAAGGATTTTTAAGCCCTGAGACAATTGAGACATGGATTGTGTGTGTGTGCCATTCAGATGGTGAATAGGCAAGGCAACATATTTAAGTGTCGTTGAACGAGGTACGGTAGTACGTGTCTTTGAACGGGGTATGGTAGTAGGTGCCAGGAACACCGGTTTGTGTCAAGAACTGCAACGCTGCTGTGTTTTTCACCCTCAATAGTTTCCTGTCTGTATCAAGAATGTTCCACCACCCAAAGGACATCCAGACAACTTGACACAACTGTGGGAAGCGTTTGAGTCGACATGGACCAGCATCCCTGTGGAACGCTTTCAACACCTTGGAGAGTCCATTGCCCCGACGAAATGAGACTGTTATTGAAGACAAAAGGGGGGAGGGGTGCAATTCAATGTTAGGAAGGTGTTCTTAATGTTTTGTTAGCTCAGTGTATTATACACATTTAAAACCAGAACGGGTCACTCTTCCTCCGTCTGGATTCAGTCCATGATGACTCTAAAGTTCATTGCTGGTTTGTTCTGGTCAACAGGGTTGTTTGTCTCTTCATATCACCTGTTAGTTAGAGACAGGGTTGTTTTGTCTCTCCATATCACCTGTTAGTTAGAGACAGGGTTGTTTGTCTCTTCATATCACCTGTTAGTTAGAGACAGGGTTGTTTGTCTCTCCATATCACCTGTTAGTTAGAGACAGGGTTGTTTGTCTCTCCATATCACCTGTTAGTTAGAGACAGGGTTGTTTGTCTCTACATATCACCTGTTAGTTAGAGACAGGGTTATTTGTCTCTCCATATCACCTGTTGAAAGAGACAGGGTTGTTTGTCTCCTGCATATCACCTGTTAGTTAGAGACAGGGTTGTTTGTCTCTACATATCACCTGTTAGTTAGAGACAGGGTTGTTTGTCTCTACATATGCCTGTTAGTTAGAGACAGGGTTTGTTTGTCTCCTGCATATCACCTGTTAGTTAGAGACAGGGTTGTTTGTCTCTACATATCACCTGTTAGTTAGAGACAGGGTTGTTTGTCTCTTCATATCACCTGTTAGTTGAGAGACAGGGTTGGTTGTCTCTACATATCACCTGTTAGTTAGAGACAGGGTTGTTTTGTCAGGGTTGTTTGTCTTCCATATCACCTGTTAGTTAGAGACAGGGTTGTTTGTCTCTCCACTAATCACCTGTTAGTTAGAGACAGGGTTGTTTGTCTCTTCTACATATCACCTGTTAGTTAGAGACAGGGTTGTTTGTCTCTACACATATCACCTGTTAGTTAGAGACAGGGTTGGTTTGTCTCTCCATATCACCTGTTTGTTAGAGACAGGGTTGTTTTGTCTCTTCATATCACCTGTTAGTTAGAGACAGGGTTGTTTTGTCTCTACATATCACCTGTTTGTTAGAGACAGGGTTGTTTGTCTCTCCACTAATCACCTGTTAGTTAGAGACAGGGTTGTTTGTCTCTCCACTAATCACCTGTTTGTTAGAGACAGGGTTGTTTGTCTCTCCACTAATCACCTGTTAGTTAGAGACAGGGTTGTTTGTCTCTCCACTAATCACCTGTTAGTTAGAGACAGGGTTATTTGTCTCTCCATATCACCTGTTAGTTAGAGACAGGGTTGTTTGTCTCTACATATCACCTGTTTGTTAGAGACAGGGTTGTTTGTCTCTCCACTAATCACCTGTTAGTTAGAGACAGGGTTGTTTGTCTCTCCACTAATCACCTGTTAGTTAGAGACAGGGTTATTTGTCTCTCCATATCACCTGTTAGTTAGAGACAGGGTTGTTTGTCTCCTGCATATCACCTGTTAGTTAGAGACAGGGTTGTTTGTCTCTACATATCACCTGTTAGTTAGAGACAGGGTTGTTTGTCTCTACATATCACCTGTTAGTTAGAGACAGGGTTGTTTGTCTCCTGCATATCACCTGTTAGTTAGAGACAGGGTTGTTTGTCTCTCCATATCACCTGTTAGTTAGAGACAGGGTTGTTTGTCTCTCCATATCACCTGTTAGTTAGAGACATGGTTGTTTGTCTCTCCATATCACCTGTTAGTTAGAGACAGGGTTGTTTGTCTCTTCATATCACCTGTTAGTTAGAGACAGGGTTGTTTGTCTCTTCATATCACCTGTTAGTTAGAGACAGGGTTGTTTGTCTCTACATATCACCTGTTAGTTAGAGACAGGGTTGTTTGTCTCTCCATATCACCTGTTAGTTAGAGACAGGGTTGGTTGTCTCTTCATATCACCTGTTAGTTAGAGACAGGGTTGTTTGTCTCTTCATATCACCTGTTAGTTAGAGACAGGGTTGTTTGTCTCTCCATATCACCTGTTAGTTAGAGACAGGGTTGTTTGTCTCTCCATATCACCTGTTAGTTAGAGACAGGGTTGGTTGTCTCTACATATCACCTGTTAGTTAGAGACAGGGTTGTTTGTCTCTCCACTAATCACCTGTTAGTTAGAGACAGGGTTGTTTGTCTCTCCACTAATCACCTGTTAGTTAGAGACAGGGTTATTTGTCTCTACATATCACCTGTTAGTTAGAGACAGGGTTGGTTGTCTCTACATATCACCTGTTAGTTAGAGACAGGGTTGTTTGTCTCTACATATCACCTGTTTGTTAGAGACAGGGTTGTTTGTCTCTTCATATCACCTGTTAGTTAGAGACAGGGTTGTTTGTCTCTACATATCACCTGTTTGTTAGAGACAGGGTTGTTTGTCTCTCCACTAATCACCTGTTAGTTAGAGACAGGGTTGTTTGTCTCTCCACTAATCACCTGTTTGTTAGAGACAGGGTTGTTTGTCTCTCCACTAATCACCTGTTAGTTAGAGACAGGGTTGTTTGTCTCTCCACTAATCACCTGTTAGTTAGAGACAGGGTTATTTGTCTCTCCATATCACCTGTTAGTTAGAGACAGGGTTGTTTGTCTCTACATATCACCTGTTTGTTAGAGACAGGGTTGTTTGTCTCTCCACTAATCACCTGTTAGTTAGAGACAGGGTTGTTTGTCTCTCCACTAATCACCTGTTAGTTAGAGACAGGGTTATTTGTCTCTCCACTAATCACCTGTTAGTTAGAGACAGGGTTATTTGTCTCTACATATCACCTGTTAGTTAGAGACAGGGTTGTTTGTCTCTACATATCACCTGTTAGTTAGAGACAGGGTTGTTTGTCTCTACATATCACCTGTTAGTTAGAGACAGGGTTGTTTGTCTCTACATATCACCTGTTAGTTAGAGACAGGGTTGTTTGTCTCCTGCATATCACCTGTTAGTTAGAGACAGGGTTGTTTGTCTCTACATATCACCTGTTAGTTAGAGACAGGGTTGTTTGTCTCTTCATATCACCTGTTAGTTAGAGACAGGGTTGTTTGTCTCTCCATATCACCTGTTAGTTAGAGACAGGGTTGTTTGTCTCTACATATCACCTGTTAGTTAGAGACAGGGTTGTTTGTCTCTACATATCACCTGTTAGTTAGAGACAGGGTTGTTTGTCTCTACATATCACCTGTTAGTTAGAGACAGGGTTGTTTGTCTCTACATATCACCTGTTAGTTAGAGACAGGGTTGTTTGTCTCCTGCATATCACCTGTTAGTTAGAGACAGGGTTGTTTGTCTCTACATATCACCTGTTAGTTAGAGACAGGGTTGTTTGTCTCTACATATCACCTGTTAGTTAGAGACAGGGTTGTTTGTCTCCTGCATATCACCTGTTAGTTAGAGACAGGGTTGTTTGTCTCTACATATCACCTGTTAGTTAGAGACAGGGTTGTTTGTCTCTACATATCACCTGTTAGTTAGAGACAGGGTTGTTTGTCTCTACATATCACCTGTTAGTTAGAGACAGGGTTGTTTGTCTCCTGCATATCACCTGTTAGTTAGAGACAGGGTTGTTTGTCTCTACATATCACCTGTTAGTTAGAGACAGGGTTGTTTGTCTCTCCATATCACCTGTTAGTTAGAGACAGGGTTGTTTGTCTCTCCATATCACCTGTTAGTTAGAGACAGGGTTGTTTGTCTCTCCATATCACCTGTTAGTTAGAGACAGGGTTGTTTGTCTCTCCATATCACCTGTTAGTTAGAGACAGGGTTGTTTGTCTCTCCATATCACCTGTTAGTTAGAGACAGGGTTGTTTGTCTCTCCATATCACCTGTTAGTTAGAGACAGGGTTGGTTGTCTCTACATATCACCTGTTAGTTAGAGACAGGGTTGTTTGTCTCCTGCATATCACCTGTTAGTTAGAGACAGGGTTGTTTGTCTCTACATATCACCTGTTAGTTAGAGACAGGGTTGTTTGTCTCTTCATATCACCTGTTAGTTAGAGACAGGGTTGTTTGTCTCTTCATATCACCTGTTAGTTAGAGACAGGGTTGTTTGTCTCCTGCATATCACCTGTTAGTTAGAGACAGGGTTGTTTGTCTCTACATATCACCTGTTAGTTAGAGACAGGGTTGTTTGTCTCTTCATATCACCTGTTAGTTAGAGACAGGGTTGTTTGTCTCCTGCATATCACCTGTTAGTTAGAGACAGGGTTGGTTGTCTCTACATATCACCTGTTAGTTAGAGACAGGGTTGTTTGTCTCTCCATATCACCTGTTAGTTAGAGACAGGGTTGTTTGTCTCTTCATATCACCTGTTAGTTAGAGACAGGGTTGTTTGTCTCTACATATCACCTGTTAGTTAGAGACAGGGTTGTTTGTCTCTTCATATCACCTGTTAGTTAGAGACAGGGTTGTTTGTCTCCACTAATCACCTGTTAGTTAGAGACAGGGTTGTTTGTCTCTTCATATCACCTGTTAGTTAGAGACAGGGTTGTTTGTCTCTACATATCACCTGTTAGTTAGAGACAGGGTTGTTTGTCTCTACATATCACCTGTTAGTTAGAGACAGGGTTGTTTGTCTCTACATATCACCTGTTAGTTAGAGACAGGGTTGTTTGTCTCTACATATCACCTGTTAGTTAGAGACAGGGTTGTTTGTCTCTACATATCACCTGTTAGTTAGAGACAGGGTTGTTTGTCTCTACATATCACCTGTTAGTTAGAGACAGGGTTGTTTGTCTCCTGCATATCACCTGTTAGTTAGAGACAGGGTTGTTTGTCTCTACATATCACCTGTTAGTTAGAGACAGGGTTGTTTGTCTCCTGCATATCACCTGTTAGTTAGAGACAGGGTTGTTTGTCTCTACATATCACCTGTTAGTTAGAGACAGGGTTGTTTGTCTCTTCATATCACCTGTTAGTTAGAGACAGGGTTGTTTGTCTCTCCATATCACCTGTTAGTTAGAGACAGGGTTGTTTGTCTCTCCATATCACCTGTTAGTTAGAGACAGGGTTGTTTGTCTCTCCATATCACCTGTTAGTTAGAGACAGGGTTGTTTGTCTCTACATATCACCTGTTAGTTAGAGACAGGGTTGTTTGTCTCTCCATATCACCTGTTAGTTAGAGACAGGGTTGTTTGTCTCTTTATATCACCTGTTAGTTAGAGACAGGGTTGGTTGTCTCTACATATCACCTGTTAGTTAGAGACAGGGTTGTTTGTCTCTTCATATCACCTGTTAGTTAGAGACAGGGTTATTTGTCTCTACATATCACCTGTTAGTTAGAGACAGGGTTGTTTGTCTCTTTATATCACCTGTTAGTTAGAGACAGGGTTGGTTGTCTCTACATATCACCTGTTAGTTAGAGACAGGGTTGTTTGTCTCTTCATATCACCTGTTAGTTAGAGACAGGGTTGTTTGTCTCTCCATATCACCTGTTAGTTAGAGACAGGGTTGTTTGTCTCTACATATCACCTGTTAGTTAGAGACAGGGTTGGTTGTCTCTCCATATCACCTGTTAGTTAGAGACAGGGTTGTTTGTCTCTCCATATCACCTGTTAGTTAGAGACAGGGTTGTTTGTCTCTCCATATCACCTGTTAGTTAGAGACAGGGTTGTTTGTCTCTTTATATCACCTGTTAGTTAGAGACAGGGTTGGTTGTCTCTCCATATCACCTGTTAGTTAGAGACAGGGTTGTTTGTCTCTTACATATCACCTGTTAGTTAGAGACAGGGTTGTTTGTCTCTACATATCACCTGTTAGTTAGAGACAGGGTTGTTTGTCTCTTCATATCACCTGTTAGTTAGAGACAGGGTTGTTTGTCTCTACATATCACCTGTTAGTTAGAGACAGGGTTGGTTGTCTCCTGCATATCACCTGTTAGTTAGAGACAGGGTTGTTTGTCTCTACATATCACCTGTTAGTTAGAGACAGGGTTGTTTGTCTCTTTATATCACCTGTTAGTTAGAGACAGGGTTGGTTGTCTCTACATATCACCTGTTAGTTAGAGACAGGGTTGTTTGTCTCTTCATATCACCTGTTAGTTAGAGACAGGGTTGTTTGTCTCTCCATATCACCTGTTAGTTAGAGACAGGGTTGTTTGTCTCTACATATCACCTGTTAGTTAGAGACAGGGTTGTTTGTCTCTCCATATCACCTGTTAGTTAGAGACAGGGTTGTTTGTCTCTTTATATCACCTGTTAGTTAGAGACAGGGTTGTTTGTCTCCTGCATATCACCTGTTAGTTAGAG
>NW_025755385.1:0-2500 GCF_021184085.1 Oncorhynchus gorbuscha
GTACCTGTACCTGTCTGTAGGGGTTAATATAGTTACATACCTGGTGTCTGTAATGGTTACTATAGCTCCATACCTGGTGTCTGTACCTGTCTGTAGGGGTTACTATAGTTACATACCTGGTGTCTGTACCTGTCTGTAGGGGTTACTATAGTTACATACCTGGTGTCTGTACCTGTACCTGTCTGTAGGGGTTAATATAGTTACATACCTGGTGTCTGTAGGGGTTACTATAGTTACATACCTGGTGTCTGTAGTGGTTACTATAGTTACATACCTGGTGTCTGTAGGGGTTACTATAGTTACATACCTGGTGTCTGTACCTGTCTGTAGGGGTTAATATAGTTACATACCTGGTGTCTGTAGGGGTTACTATAGTTACATACCTGGTGTCTGTAGTGGTTACTATAGTTACATACCTGGTGTCTGTACCTGTCTGTAGGGGTTACTATAGTTACATACCTGGTGTCTTTTGGGGTTACTATAGTTACATACCTGGTGTCTGTAGGGGTTAATATAGTTACATAACTGGTGTCTGTAGGGGTTACTATAGTTACATACCTGGTGTCTGTAGTGGTTACTATAGTTACATACCTGGTGTCTGTACCTGTCTGTAGGGGTTAATATAGTTACATACCTGGTGTCTGTACCTGCCTGTAGCGGTTACTATAGTTACATACCTGGTGTCTGTAGGGGTTACTATAGTTACATACCTGGTGTCTCTACCCGTCTGTAGTGGTTACTATAGTTACATACCTGGTGTCTGTAGTGGTTACTATAGTTACATACCTGGTGTCTCTACCCGTCTGTAGTGGTTACTATAGTTACATACCTGGTGTCTCTACCCGTCTGTAGTGGTTACTATAGTTACATACCTGGTGTCTCTACCCGTCTGTAGTGGTTACTATAGTTACATACCTGGTGTCTCTACCCGTCTGTAGTGGTTACTATAGTTACATACCTGGTGTCTGTACCTGTCTGTAGGGGTTAATATAGTTACATACCTGGTGTCTGTACCTGCCTGTAGGGGTTACTATAGTTACATACCTGGTGTCTGTAGGGGTTACTATAGTTACATACCTGGTGTCTGTAGGGGTTACTATAGTTACATACCTGGTGTCTCTACCCGTCTGTAGTGGTTAATATAGTTACATACCTGGTGTCTATACCTGCCTGTAGGGGTTAATATAGTTACATACCTGGTGTCTCTACCCGTCTGTAGTGGTTACTATAGTTACATACCTGGTGTCTGTAGGGGTTACTATAGTTACATACCTGGTGTCTGTAGGGGTTACTATAGTTACATACCTGGTGTCTGTAGGGGTTACTATAGTTACATACCTGGTGTCTCTACCCGTCTGTAGTGGTTACTATAGTTACATACCTGGTGTCTCTACCCGTCTGTAGTGGGTACTATAGTTACATACCTGGTGTCTCTACCCGTCTGTAGTGGTTACTATAGTTACATACCTGGTGTCTCTACCCGTCTGTAGTGGTTACTATAGTTACATACCTGGTGTCTGTAGTGGTTACTATAGTTACATACCTGGTGTCTGTACCTGTCTGTAGGGGTTAATATAGTTACATACCTGGTGTCTGTACCTGCCTGTAGGGGTTACTATAGTTACATACCTGGTGTCTGTAGGGGTTAATATAGTTACATACCTGGTGTCTGTAGTGGTTACTATAGTTACATACCTGGTGTCTCTACCCGTCTGTAGTGGTTGCTATAGTTACATACCTGGTGTCTCTACCCGTCTGTAGTGGTTACTATAGTTACATACCTGGTGTCTCTACCCGTCTGTAGTGGTTAATATAGTTACATACCTGGTGTCTGTAGGGGTTACTATAGTTACATACCTGGTGTCTGTACCTATATATAATAATAATATATGCCATTTAGCAGACGCTTTTATCCAAAGCGACTTACAGTCATGTGTGCATACATTCTACGTATGGGTGGTCCCGGGGATCGAACCCACTACCCTGGCGTTACAAGCGCCATGCTCTACCAACTGAGCTACAGTTGTATTATAGTTAAGTATACCTGTGTCTGTAGGGGTTACTTATAGTTAAGATGACTTTGTGTCTCACTCATCTGTAGTGGTTACTATAGTTACATACCTGGTGTCTGTAGGGGTTACTATAGTTACATACCTGGTGTCTCTACCCGTCTGTAGGGGTTACTATAGTTACTATAGACACATAGAGGAGATGGAGGAGGTAGAGAGGGGGTCAGAGACACAGAGGAGATGGAGGAGGTAGAGAGAGGGTCAGAGACACAGAGGAGATGGAGGAAGTAGAGAGGGGGGTCAGAGACACATAGAGGAGATGGAGGAGGTAGAGAGGGGGTCAGATACACATAGAGGAGATGGAGGAGGTAGAGAGGGGGGTCAGAGACACATAGAGGAGATGGAGGAGGTAGAGAGGGGGTCAGAGACACATAGAGGAGATGGAGGAGGTAGAGAGGGGGTCAGAGACACATAGAGGAGATGGAGGAGGT